>NC_058132.1:679125746-679227897 GCF_016433145.1 Gracilinanus agilis
AGGGGAGAGTAATGAATGCTGGAGGGGATGTGGCAAAATTGGGACATTAATGCATTGCTGGTGGAGCTGTGAACTGATCCAGCCATTCTGGCTGGCAATTTGGAACCATGCTCAAAGGGCTATAAAAGAATGCCTGCCCTTTGATCCAGCCATACCATTGCTGGGTTTGTACCCCAAAGAGATCATAGATAAACAGACTTGTACGAAAATATTTATAGCTGCGCTTTTTGTGGTGGCAACAAACTGGAAAAGGAGGGGATGTCCTTCAATTGGGGAATGGCTAAACAAACTGTGGTATATGCGGGTGATGGAATACTACTGTGCTAAAAGGAATAATAAACTGGAGGAGTTCCAGGCGAACTGGAGAGACCTCCGGGAACTGATGCAGAGCGAAAGGAGCAGAGCCAGAAGAACATTGTACACTGAGACTGATATACTGTGGTAAAATTGAATGTAATGGACCTCTGTACCAGCAGCAATGCAAGGATCCAGGACAATTCTGAGGGATTTATGGTAAAGATGTTACCCACATTCAGAGGAAGGACTGCAGGAGAGGAAACATATAAGAAAAACAACTGCTTGAACGCAAGGGTCTGGGTGGAGGTGATTGAGGGTGTGGACTGGAAACTACCACACCAATGCAACTAACAACAATTTGGAAATTGGTCTTGATCAAGGACACATGACAAAACTAGTGGAAATGTGCATCGGCCATGGGTGGGGGGAGTGCGGGGGGGGGTGTGTGTGAAGGGGATAGGAGGAGCATGAATCAGGTAACCATGTTAAAAATGTATATTAATAAATGTTAAAAAAAAATAATATGGAGCATCATGCAAAGTATATTTCCATATTGCCCATGTCCAAAAACACGTTGAATTCTGCATCTTGCGTCCATCACCTATTAGGAGTTAGGTTACATGCTTCTGGAATCTTAGATGGTAACTGCATTGATCAGAGTTCTTAAGCTCCCATAATTATGTTATTATAATGTTGTAGTTGATGAATAGATTGCAATGGTTTCACTCATCAGTTCTTATGAGTCCTTCTAGGGTTCTTTGAAAATGTCCCTTTAATAACATCTTTTGGCCAGATAACACTAACTGAGATGACTGTTGCTTCTCAGGGCACGTAACCAAGACCTAAAAGAATCTCCCAAGACTTGTTAGAACAGATGTTCACTCTCTTCTGGTCATTCACACAGGTACAAATGGAAATAAGTCAAATAAGTATTTATTAAGACTCAATACTATGTATTAGGTACTTTGTTAGGTGATAAGACAAGAATGTTGTAAGAAAAGCACTGAGTAAAGGGCTAGATTTAAAAAAAAATGAATTTGCAGATGTAAAAGGGCTTTACTTTGACAAGGAAAGGAAAAGGACGGATAGGGGACTGCCCATGTGTATTCACCAAGCTAGACCTCATAGAGAGTGAGTACAATGAAGATAGAAGAATGGTAGTGGAGACACAGACAAAAAAAAAAAATCAAAGAAAGAAATGGTTAGTAGTAAAATCTACAGCCTCACATATCTATGCATAAATGGTCACAGTTTAGAAAAGTAAATTGAACCAGAAATTCTAAAGCAAGAAGGCAAATTTAACTTCTTAGGTGTCCCTAAGACTCGGTAGAATGAAACACAATTGAAATATGTTTATGGGTAGATATATGTTATTTAAAAAAAAAAGAACAAGTTAGGTAAAGGGGGGAAGGTAGCATTGGGATAGAAAAGTTAAGAAAATATACTTGTGTTAGAAAATCCAAGAGCTAGAAAGTAGAAACAAGGTGGAGAGATTATTATTCCCATTATAGTACACTACAAGGTGGAAGAAAGAGGAAAGAGATGCGCTGTTTAGGAAATAAAATGAGAATGCTTACACTGAGGCATGGTATAGTATATTTTTTTTAAACCCTTAACTTCTGTGTATTGGCTCCTAAGTGGAAGAGCGGTAAGGGTGGGCAATGGCGGTCAAGTGACTTGCCCAGGGTCACACAGCTGGGAAGTGTCTGAGGCCAGATTTGTATCTAGGACCTCCTGTCTCTAGGCCTGACTCTCAATCCACTAAGCTACCCAGCTGCAGGCATGGCATTGTATTGATGAGGGCTTCAATTACTCAGACATCTGCTGATATTCTCTTTCTGATCTGCATTAATAGGTTTTTTTCTTTAAAAGGTAGAGAAACTGGGGGCAGCTAGATGATGATTGAGAACAGGCCTAGAGAGGGGTGGTCTTGGGTTCAAATGTGGCCTCAGATAATTCCTAGCTGTGTGACCCAGGGCAAGTCACTTAACTCCCATTGCCTAGCCCATACCATTCTTCTGCCTTAGAACTGATACTCAGTATTGATTCTAAGATAGAAGGTATGGTAGAGAAAAAAAAAAGGTAGAGAAGCCAACAAGTAGATTGTATCTTAGATCTCATTTTTGCCAATTTGACTGCACCATTAGAACTGATGAGAACCTAAAGGCAAGTGAACATTTCCTCCAAGTTTATATATAAGTAGTTATTTGCACCTTGCCTCTCCCATTAAAAAGTGAACACCTAGAAAACAGAGACTGTGCTTTTGCTGTTTTTTGTTTTGTTTTACAAGCCCAGTTAGCACAGTGCCTGGAAAATAGTAATCATTGGACTGTAAGTAAAATTTTTTTCATCTTGGGTCTTTTGAAACTGTTTTGGAGTAGCCAAGTTTTCCACAAGTGAACAACATTACAATATTGCTGTTACTGTATGCAATGAACTCCTGGTTCTGCTCACTTTACTCTTTATCAATTCATATAGCTCTTCCCAGTTTTTTCTGAAATCAGCCTGCTCAGCATTTCTCATAGTACAATAATATTCTATTGCAACTAGATACTGTAACTTGTACTGAGAGAGAAAGAGGAAAATTAGTCACAACTAACATAAATCCTAGATTTGGTGAGAACAGATTTCAAATGGTTCTTTGAATCAAGAAGCCGCTTCTAAAGGGTTCAGCTGTACTGGGGAAATCTACTCATGAAGAATGGGAAAAACTTAAGATGAAACAAAACTTGAAGATATCAGAGAAATAACTAGAGAGGAAAAACACGGGTTAATTGAAGAGACTGACGTGGATATATAGAAATTGGGACCATCAACTTAGAATCGAAACAGAAGGAGGGTGGGGGCAAAGACAGTGGACAAAAAACGAGAACGTGAAACAGTAGCAAAGCCAAAGCTAACAATGAACTAGTGCCGGGATGGAGTCTTAGGGCAATTTTCCCAGAAGTCGTTGAACAGAGAACTCTTCCCACTACAGTTTACACTGCCAGCTTTACTGAATATGGTACTTATTGCAGACATTTTTTTCCCCTTAGTTTTGTTTCTCTAAGCTGTTCAACTGATAAATTTAAAAAAACAAACAAAAACCCAAAGAGTTCTGGTGATTATTGTTTTATCATATAGTTTTGAGGTCTATAAGTGCTACACTTTCCTTCATACCTACTTCTTGCCATTATTTCCCTTGAGATTCCAGACCTTTCATTCCTTCAGATGAATTATGTTATTATTTTGTCCAGCTCTACAAAATAACTCCTTGGTGGTCAGACTGGCAAAGAATTAAGTTTGTTGATTTAGTCACAGTTTTTATCATATTGAGGTGGCCCAAACTGTTCAAATATTTTATATTTGCAATGAGAGTTTTATAACTATATATAATCTTAGCTGGTTAACTTTTCAGATAGCTTATACATTTTGTTAGTATATATGAGATTTCAGTCTTTTCTTTTTCTTGTTATTTCTCTACATTAGTATTTCCAATTTTTGTGAATTTATTTTGTATCTTGCTACTTCACTAAAACTAATAATAACCTTCATCAGTTGTTTAGTTACTCTCAAGTTTTCAAAATAGAGCATCATGTCCACTAATAAATAGGGATAATTCTGTCTCCTCTGTGTTCATATTCATGTCTTTTCATTTCTGTTTTACGGCTATTAGAATTTCTAAAACTATGTCACATAATAGTGGGGAAGATAAGACTTTCTTGTTTCTATGTTTCCTGAGAAAACTTCCAATATTTCCCACTGAAAATCAGCCTAGCTTTCAGTTTTTTGTTTTTTTTTTTAAATTTTAAACCCTTAACTTCTGTGTATTGACTTATAGGTGGAAGATTGGTAAGGGTAGGCAATGGGGGTCAAGTGACTTGCCCAGGGTCACACAGCTGGGAAGTGTCTGAGGCCGGATTTGAACCTAGGACCTCCTGTCTCTAGGCCTGGCTCTCAATCCACTGAGCTACCCAGCTGCTCCCTAGCTTTCAGTTTTTGATAGCTAAAGATATCTATATTAAAAAGGGCCTTCCATGCTGATTCATATTTGGTAAGAGTCTTCAGGATAAATGTATACTGTATTGTGTTAAAGGATGAAAAGCAGTTCAGCAGAAATTTTTTAGACCAGTATCTTACACAAGACACTAACAATGATGGGTGAGAGTTTCAAGGAGGCAAATTTAACCTTGTAAAGAAACATTATCTACAAAATGAGAGCTTTCTAAAAGTGGAATAGGCCATATTTTTCACTGGACTAATTCCCACGGAGATAATTTCCAACAGTGAAAAACTATGATTCTTTGATAATGAATGATTTTGGCAGCCAAATTAATTAAAAGATTTTGGGTCCTCCCTAGTCACATAATGAATATAAGTTTAGTCCCTCTTGGTAGATTACATTAGCAGGAATTTCCTCCTTAAGCCTAGCTTATTTTTTTCTGTTTCAGATTTCTTTTTTAAATAAAAGAGAACTTTTTTCCCCCTTTAGGATTTTGTGGTTGTTGCTTTTGAAGCATCCTTACATATATTTCTGTTTGGTCTATTTATTTCTCAGGTTTCAAAGAGATAGTCCTGATTTCTTCTCATTTATTAAGGAGTAAACACTTTAAAGGACTACTTGTTTTTCCAAACTGATAGATTCCTCTGGATTGTTTAAGATAAAAATTGTGTTTTACCTGTAGATGAACCAGTGTTTGTGGTAATGATCCATGGTTCAATCATAAGGACTTTGATCTTAAGAACACAACATTTTATAAATATAATTCGAAGCAGATAACTGAAAATTAGGCAGAATGCAAGACTATCTATACGCAATATGGTAAATTCTCTGTATAGATACCATTCACTTACACAGACAGCATTAATATCTGACACATGCCCAATGAAAGACTGCCTACACATGCCATCTCGGATATCCCAGAGTTTAGAAGAGGCATCACAAGCACCAGAAACGAAAGTTTTCATGTCAGGACTTAGAGACAGACTCATCACATCTCCAGTATGTCCAGTGAACGTGGTGGTCTGTTGGCCAGTTTCAATGTCCCATAAAGCACTATTAAAAAAAAATGAAATATTTAGTATCTGTTTTCCATTTTCAAATGAAATTTTTCTTCTCTGATTAGTTTTCCTCTTACATAGACTTACCAGGTTGTATCTCCTGAACTTGTAACAATTTGGTTGTCATCTAAGAAACGGCAGCAGGATAAGTAGCCTGCAGTACACAAAATAGAAAATGTTATCATTCATTCAGGAAGCTGAGTGCATGCAAAATGGCAACAAGTAAAAAAAGGGTTACAGCCTGTTATAATGGTGTTCAATGGTAAACAAATTCTTTTAATACTGAAGTATCTGGAAAATCGATACCATTTGTAAATCAATGAAGATAGTTAAATATATCTAGTAAATGCTGCTAATCAAAACTTATTTATAATCATTAAAGTACTCACTTTGAAAATTGGAACCAGTTAACAAGATCTATCTTCTTATAAAATTTGTGATTTATTAACTGCATTATGAATTTCTGATTTATTAACTGTACATAGCTGCTAATGGCCTGAAAGTGCTACTTGACGGCAGAACATGCAGAAGTCAGATTTAAACACCAAGGGTTCAATTTCTGAAATTATCAGAAAGCTAAAGGTTCTCACAATTCTGCTCTATCACTCCATTAATATTTTTGCTGTATTCAGCTGAGCCCAAATTTTGCTTATACCTATGCTCACTATAGCACAGGTCACTTACAGGTCATTGTTGTTCATTCATTTTAGTCATATCCCCATTTGGGGTTTTCTTGGCAAAGATACTAGAGCAGTCTGCCATTTCCTTCTGCAGCTCATTTTAAAGATGAGGAAACTGAGGCAAATGGGGTTAACTGACTTGCTCAGGGCCACACAAGCCAGTAAGTGCTAGATTTGAACCCAGTACGATGAGTCTTTCTGAATCCATGCCTGGCACTCTATGCATTTCACCCACCTTGCTGCTTGCTATAGGTCAGCTGACTGTAAACAATTAAGAGAATAGGCCTGGGCAGGGCAAAGGGTCAGCCTGGATAAGTGGTTATAATGACGACAGCTCACCTGTATGGCCCGGTAACTCCCGGCTCACTCTCACATTGCCTTCCCTAGTTTTCAGGTTGTAGATGGAACAGATGTTATCCAAACCACCACAAGCAACATAATTACCAGAGGGAGCATAAGCACAGGTCATCACCCAGGAAGATCTCAAAGGAATGGCATGCATCTTGAGAACAAACATCAAATATCAAAGCATTGATTAGACATTTTTTAAAAACAGACATACTTATCTATTAATCGTTTTGGGATCTGCTTGAATCTTAAAGTACTACTAACATTAAAAATTAAAGATAACATAAGAATTAACCAAATAAACTGTTAAAGTGAAAAGGTTTGGGAGGAAAAGTGAGAAAAGCAACTACTATATATTAAATATTATTTTCTCATGATCAAAACTATTCTGAAATAAGACTCCCTAAAATTCTTCTTACCCTATTTAGATGACTCTTTATACCCTGTTAAAGTCTGCAATATCTGCTAGAAAACTGAGGGATTAACCAAAAATACTTAAAAATGCAATAAAATATAGCTCTTTCCCTAGCAGAATCATGTTTTTTACAGTACTCCAAAAGTGATGTTTAGACATAGCAATTGTTAAATTTTGAATGCTTCTTTAAGTACCAAGAGTCCAAACAGGATTAATTCATTTAGGGAATGAAAAACAAAGCATGTATCGAGCCTTGAATAAAAGAAATATTATATATAGAAGGGGAATAGTTATTCCTTCAGCCACAAGACTAGGCAATAAGAAAGGAAATATTTTATAGATATTAGTCTTATATAATAATAATAATTCTTTCTTAATTATACAAAAATGCGGTTGCTACTCTTCTCTCGCCATGGTGACAGATTTCTTTTGGTCCATCCATTCTGTTGGTCCTTTTGTATCCAAACAGAAGTCACCAGCAAAACAGCTGACTGGTCTTGAAACTGAGCCGCAAGGAGGTCAAAGCCATGATTAGTATTATGTTCTTATCCAGCCACAGCGATCTAAAATGACTATAATATTTATATCCCGATCCTGAGAAAACTGTGTTAGTTTGCATGTCACCCCATAAGTTTATGTCATTGCCTCATAAAGTTGGGGAGAAGCATGGAGGGTAATGCGCCTCTCCAAAGGGTGTCCAGAATTAAGTTCATTTTCTGGGCTTTCAGATCTATTCATTTTCCAAAATCAATCTAAACCCCAATAAAGAAGTTCTTACTTAACATGGCATCTTGCAAGCTATTCTCAAAGAAGAAAGACAAGTTCATATAACTGTATTCGATATTTAAGAAATTAGTGTTTTCTTATAACTTATTAATGCCTCAAATTCAGACAGAGGTCAAAATATGTCTACAAATTTATTTATAAAGGAAAATCCAGATAAAACAAAATCAAGAAAACTGGTATTGTCAGAACATTGGGAGGGACTTTAAAAAAACAGATTTCATATTAAATGGTCTATTCCCAAGTTGAAATCTACAATTTGAGCATCCTTTGCAAAAGTACTCATGCTGAATTAGATTTCCATGATTGCAGGGAAAGAAGCAAAATCATAAATTTAATTTAAGTCTTAAGGAATATGTTACTTAATATTCCAAATTACTCTTAGAAGTAAATAACAAATAAAACCATGTTTAAAGCAGTAAAAAAAATGGGATGAACAATAATGGATAGAACATCAAACCCAAGAACAAAACAAAAGGACCTGGAAAGCAAACCTACCTTATTTGTTGTATAGCTATCCCAAATGATTAGTTTTCCATCTTGGGAAGCACTGACTAGGAGCCTAAAGGAAACCAATAAACATAATTTAAACATTTAGGGAAAAGTTTCATATTAGTCATATGGCATATGTTAATATACATAATATACATAACTATTCAGAACAGACTATTCTTTTTTCTACTGAAAAATAAGTTTGATCCAAATTGTACTATAAATAGGTGAAATGGCAAACCAGAAAATCTTATATACCCACTACAAAATAAGAATAACATCTAACTAATACCTTGTCTTATTCTTATTTAACTTTATAGTAATGGCAGTTATGGATTTCTGAAAACCAAACTAAAAAACCAGCCAATGCATGTGTCATTGGCTTTTTTTTTTGCCAAATTTGTAAAACTTTCTGCTATAAAGAGAACTGGAAGATGAACTGATTGTCATTTCTGTTTCTGGGTCAACTGTTTATTAAATAGCTATGACATGCTATATACGCTATATATAATTTTAGAATTAAAAGATATAATCGATAACATTTATATAGTACTTTAAGGTTTACAAAGCATTTTATAAACATCTCATTTTGTCCTTAAGATAACCCTGGGAGGTCAGTGCTATTTATTTATTTTTTTGATAAGGAAACTGAAGACAGTGACTTGTCCAGGGTCCACATAGCTATGAAGAGACTTGAAGGTGACTTTGAACCCAGGCCTTCCTGACTCCAGGCCCAGAGCTCTGTGTGTTATGGATAACCTGTTTTGATATCTCTCCTACATTTCCCAATTCTGTCTCCAATTCCTCATCACCCACTTATTCCTTGATCTTAAAATCATCTTCCCAAATGTTCCAGAAAATGCTCTTACCAATCATAATACAACCAATTATAAATATCTTTTACCTCCCGCTCTGATCTCTCCACTAAACTCATCCTTCAGTTACTTTCTAGACACTGCCACCTCCTGTCCACATGTATATAAAAATTCCTAAATTCCCCTTTTTGGGGGCACCACCATTCTCCTACTCGTGCAGGCTTAAGGACTAGCAATGATTCTGGACTCCTTAAAGTTGGAGAAGCCAATTCCTCCTGATTCTGTTATAAATCTCTTGTACCCATCCCAACCCATCTTGTACCCATTGACAGGACACCCACCCTAACGGAGGCCTTCATGACTTCACTTTGAGCTCTGTAATCTTCTGAATGTTCTCTCTATCTCTTCTCTTCCTTCTCTAATTCATCCTTCCCACAGCTATTTCTCTCACACAGGTCTAATCAGGTCACTTCTCTCCTCAAATGCCTTCTCTGGGTTCTCATCACCTCTGATACAAAATACAAACTATTTAGTCTGGGATCCAAAGCCCTCAATCATCTGGCTGTCAGTTTATTCCTCCAGGCTCGTGAAACCACATATATCCTAGCCAAACTAGACTTTTGAGCTCTTCCTCACTCTGATCCAAGACTCTCAATGCTGGCTTCTTGTCTCCCTTTCCACACTGTCTGTAGACCTCTTTTGGTTTCTTTGAAGTCTAGCTGAGATGCTGACTCTTAATCCTTGAAGTCTTTCTCAATGTCTGCAAATAAACTCAATCCCCCCCTCCTAGAAATTCTCACCTTTTGTTGAATATATATTTAACGTGTCACAAAAAGTTATGTATATTCATTTCCTGTCCTCCCCGCAAATTATACTTTAAACTTCAATAAAGCAGAGATAAGTACCCTGAACCCAGCAGGCACCTAATAAATTAATGGATTGAATACTATTTCAAAGGAAAAAAAAAACCCACTGAAGTAATATTTCTGAATAAACTCTGCTGCTACTGCTCTGCCCTCCAAACCAGGGCTCCGGAGGATTATGCCTCAATGCCCCTCAGTTCTGAATTCCTTTAGCATATTCATGCCCACTCTTTACCTATCCCTGGATCCCTTAACTTCTTTTCTTGAAAAATGTAATGAAATCAGCATAATAACTATTTTTGGAAAAAGTATGTCAGTGGAAGTCTTATTCCTCTACTCACCTTTCCTGTGACTCGAACCAAAACATTCTTTCCTGGCCAGCACTCCCTAAAATGTGTTGCCCCATTAACATGTAAACTCACATGTTTTAAGTAGCTCATTTTTATACCTATATCCCCAGTGTGTATCACAGTACTTTGTATATAATAATGGCTTACTACTTTTAAAATTCACTTATATGATTTAAGTGCGCAGGTTAGAAGTGAAATGAATACAAACTCATTTCTACACAAATTTAATTAAAATAATAATTTTTTGAGAATCAAGTTTACTAGATTAGCTGAAGCTTTTCAAAATGTCAATGAAGATTTTCTGGGAAGGGGAAATTAATTCTCACAATGTGTGTTGTTCTCCAATTACTCTAAACACTAATGCAAATTTTTATTATTAAAAAGAAATAACTTTATTCTGTTTTAACACTGAAAACTTCAAGTACAAACCTTGAATCATATCCCCAGTGCATGGCATAAATCTTAGCTAAGTGACCTCGAAGTGTACGCCTTGTTCGCATCTGAATTCTTCCTACAGAATCCAGACTCGTTGTCATCTTTAGAAAGAAAGAAAAAGAAAATCATTATCTTAAAAGTAATCCTAAGTGATGATGACAAACTTTTCTCAATGATTTTAAAAGGAAGCTTAAACTAAATAAAAAATACTTAAACTATCTTAATCCTACAACTATATATATAGACTATGTTGGAAATTATTCCTCAGAGAAATTTTATCTACAATATCTGAAGAAAGATCTCAGAATTTTTTTAAAAGCTGGAATTGGCTTTAAGATCATTGGTCCAACCCATTCATTTTACAAATAAAGTACAGAAGATGCTACTGTCAGTTAGTGGCTGAGTAATAACCAATACAAGCTCAATACATTACACCATACTGCTCAAAAACATAATATACGGATTGATTGAACTTCTTTTGTAGAATATAAACCTAAATTAATACAGATGAATCTTAATCTTGAATTATTAACAAGAATTTCAAAGTGGATAATCAAAGGATAAAAACCAGGCTTTACATAGAATTATAGTCCATCATAACACCAGTGCTATAAATCTTTATAAGCAACTAAATTCTTTTCACTAAATTGAAGTGACAATAAATAGCTGAAAGGATAAATTTTATTGCCTTGCCATCATAATATTTTATTATTAACAAAATAATAGAACCATAAGTTTATCATTTTATTCAACCTCATGAGTTTACAGAAAAGGACCTCTAAAAGCTTTAATACTTTATGCTTGGGGAAACCACAAATCTCTTGCACCAGGTATCTAAAAGGAATATAGAACTATTTGAAGAGAGAGCTATATGATCCTATCCTACATAATATCACCCACAATAAATTTAATGTACCATTAAATATACCATCAAATTTTATTTTAAAAAAATGTTTTTTAAACTCATGAAAGAAATAAAGCACAACCAAACTTTCTTGTAATAACTGAAGCCCCAGTCTAATGCCATTGGCCTGATTACTTAAGGTGTAAATTTAATGGCAGAATCACAGAAGGAACCTAAAAAACTATCATCTAGTCCAGGAGATTTCTTTTTTTTTTTTGGTATCACAGACCCCTCTGGCAGGCTACTTTAAGCTTTTGGACCCCTCCATGAAATAATCTTTTTAATCCACATTCATTAATCGAAGGATAGGCTTCCTTCACTGTCAGCCCCTCCACCCCCCAAGAACACAAGCCCTCTAAATCTGTCCCCAGTTCCTAAAGGATTAACAGCCCCTGATCTAGTCTAACTACCTCATTTCATACATAAATAAAAGGAGGCCTGGAGAGATGAAGTTCCTTATTAAGGTCACCCAGCGAATCTGTAAGAAGAGTCAGGCTCTCTGCCTTCTGCCTCAGAGCCACTGTGTCCTGCCCATCAGCACTGGGTATCCAAGTACCTTAATGCATCACTGCATTTTGCATCCCATTTTCCAGAAATGATCAAGGATGTTAGGCAAGGTATACCTGTATAGCGTCTATCACAGCCTTTTTTTTTTTTTTTTTTTTTTTTAAATTTTAAACCCTTAACTTCTGTGTATTGACTTATAGGTGGAAGAGTGGTAAGGGTAGGCAATGGGGTCAAGTGACTTGCCCAGGGTCACACAGCTAGGAAGTGTCTGAGGCCAGATTTGAACCCAGGAATTTCCCGTCTCTAGGCCTGGCTCTCAATCCACTGAGCTACCCAGCTGCCCCCTATCACAGCCTTTTAACAAGAATGCAATTCAATTTTTAAGCACTGTTTAAAGTAAGGATGACTTTCAATGCCAAATTGTCACACATAATTAATGGATTAGGAAATAATACTTTACCTGACCAAGTGTTGTGTCACCACATGCTTTTCTAGCATCCTAAAGAAGAGAAAAACAGATTTAGAATTAATTTGGACAACATTTTTAATAATTCTGGAAAACGTCTATTTTACTTTTTAGTGTGCTTTTTTAGCAAAGATTTTCAACATTTTCTATAACATAATTAGCAATTAACTAAAACAAGAGATCATTCTTTATTTATCTAAATCTTTATCTTTTTTAATCTAAAATTTAACCTAATGGCCACTAAGTCAATACATAGTAGGGTTATTCTCAGTTAAAGGTGGTGAGCAGTTTGAACATCCCAAAAAAAGGTTCTCATTGATATCCTTAAAAATTTTTATTTTTTTACAGTAGATTTCTTTCTTTTTCTTCTTCTTCTTCTTTTTTTTTTTTGGTAAACCCCTACCTTCCACCTTAGAATCAACAGTTTTGGTTCCAAGGCAGAAGAGTGGTAGGGCTAGGCCAGGGGTCGGCAACCTTTTTGGCCGTGAGAGCCATAAACACCACATTTTTAAAAATGTAATTTCATGAGAGCCGTACAGTGCTCACAGTGCTGCTCCTATAACAGCACCTGAAAAAAAAAATGGACTTTATGGCTCCTGCAGAAAGAGCCATAGGTTGCCGACCCCTGGGCTAGGCAATAGAGGTTAAGTGACTTGCTCAGGGTCACATAACAGGAATTATCTTGGGTCAGAAAATTTTAAATCAAGAAAGTAACTTTGTTTTCACATTTTGTAGAACCAATTCTCTTGCCTTTCTGAATATCACATTCCAAACCTTGCGGTCTTTTAGTGTAAAGCTGTCAGATCCTGCGTAATCCTGATTGGTGTTCCTTGATATCTGAATTGTCTCTTTCTGGCTTCTTGTAATATTTTTTCCTTAACTTGGAAACTCTTGAATTTGGCAATTATATTCCTAGGGTTTAACTTTTGAGGGTTTAGTGTAGAGCAGTGATGGGCAAATTTCTTAAAGAGGGGGCTAAAGGAAAGGAAATGCTTATCTGTTTCTAAGGCAACTCTTTTGAAGTTTCATTGTATTATATCCTACTCATTGTATTCGTCAGATTAGGAAAAATGTCACAGGGCTGGATAGAACATTTCAGGGGGCCACAGTCTGCCCAACACTAGTGTAGAGGATGATCTATGGATCCTTTCAATGTCTATTTTGCCCTCTTGTTGAAGAACATCAGGGAAGTTTTCTTGGATAATTTCTTGTAGTATAGTGTCCAAATTTCTAGTAATTTCTGATTTTCAAGGAAGACCAATGATTTTCAAATTGTCTCTTCTAGACCTGTTTTCTTGATCTGTCATTCTCTTAGTGAGATATTTTGTTTCCTTCTATTTTTTCATTTTTTTGATGATTTATTTTAATTTTATTTTTTAGAAAAAATTTTCCATGGTTACATGATTCATGTTCTTACTCTTCCTTCCCCTAATCCCCCACTCCCCAGCCAACACTTATTTCCATTGGTTTCTTCATGTGTCATCAATCAAGACCTATTTCCATATTATTGATGGTTGTTTTAGAGTTTTACTTCCCCAATCATGTCCACATCAACCCATGTGTTCAGGCAGTTGTTTTTCTTCTGTGTTTCTTCTCCTGTAGTTCTTCCTCTGAATGTGGGTAGTTTTTTTGCCTTAAAAACTTCAGAATTGTCCTGGGTCCTTGCACTGCTGCCAGTACAGAAGTCCTTTACTTTCGATTTTACCACAGTGTATCAGTTCTCCTGGTTCTGTTCCTTTCACTCTGCATCAATTCCTGGAGGTCTTTCCAGTTCACATGGAATTCCTCCAGTTTATTATTCCTTTGAGCGCAAAAGTATTACATCACCAACAGATACCACAATTTGTTCAGCCATTCCCCAATTGAAGGGCATACCCTTGTTTTCCAGTTTTTTGCTACCACAAAGAGTGCAGCTATAAATATTTTTGAACATATTTTTTTCCTTATGATCTCTTTGGGGTACAAACCCAGCAAAGGTATGGCTGGACCAAAGGGCAGGCAGTCTTCTAGAGCTCTTTGGGCATAATTCCAAATTGCCATCCAGAATGGATGGATCAATTCACAACTCCACCAGCAATTGCATTAATGTCCCAATTTTGCCACATCCCCTCCAACATTCATTACTCTCTCCTGCTGTCATTTTAGCCAATCTGCTAGGTGTGAGGTGATACCTCAGAGTTGTGATTTGCATTTCTCTAATTATTAGACATTTAGAATACTTTCTCATGTGCTTATTGATAGTTTTGATTTCTTTATCTGAAAATTGCCTATTCATGTCCCTTGCCCATTTATCAACTGGGGAATGGCTTGATTTTTTTTTTTTGTACAATTGATTTAGCTCCTTATATATTTGAGTAATTAGACCTTTGTCAGAGTTTTTTGTTATAAAATTTTTTCCCCAGTTTGTTATTTCCCTTCTGATTTTGGTTGCATTGTCTTTTATTTTGTCATTCTTTTGACTTTGTTTTATTAGTTCTTGCTGTCTTGCAAGACCATTGGCTTCTACTTGCCTGATTCTGGTCTTTAGAAACTGGTTTTCTGCTATAATCTTTTAATTTTCCTTTTCTATTTGGTCTATTTTGTTTTCCTGCTGTTTAATTTGGGCCTCCAATTTGCTTATCATTTTGTTTGATTTTGTGGCATCTTTCTCCAATTGGGAGTTTCTGTCTTTTAAAATGTTAATTTAAAAAAAAAACTCCTTTCGAGCTATTTCCCACTTTTCTTGCCAAATCTCTTCCATCTTTCTCATGATCTCAGATTTTAACTCTTCAAGAGCGTGTGACCAATTTTCATTTTTTTGGGAAGGTTTAGATGTGTTTACTTGTTTGTCCTCCTCTGCTGTCTGGATTTTTTCTGTGTAAAAGCTATCGAGTGTTAATGTTTTCCTCTTGTTCTTTCTCTTGGTTAGTTCTTGGGCATTGCTTACCATTATTATGCTGGTTTTTCCTTCTCAGTCAGAAGTCTGAGTGAGGTGGGCAGGCTCTCTGTGTATAGAGCTGTGGAGTAGTTTTTGCCTGAGACTACTTTACAAGCCACAGCGCAGTGCCACCCCTCTTAGCTATATCCTCACACAAAAAGTCTATGCTCTTTAGGCTCCTGGGGTCTCAAATCTAGCTGTTCTCAGGGTCAAGCCTCTGACAGGACCCCAGATATTGCCCCACGCTTGCTCCTCTGCCCAAGGCTCCTTTACGAGTCTCAGTGTATGCTGCTTCCACTGTCTTTCACCCCACAGCTCTAGGTTCGAGTTCAAAGTCCATGTTCTTTAGCCATTTGGGGTCTTACATCTTGCTGCTCTCAGGAGCAAGTCCTTGATGGTCCCAGTTAGCTGCCAAGAACTTAGTGAATGCCCCAAGCTGGCTCTAACTCTTGTGTGCTGGCAGGGCACTGTAGGTGGGGTGGGGAGTGGGGGAGGGTTGATAAGCTCACATTTTATTAGGAGCTATTTCACCCCCTTATTGTGTGGAAATGCCCAAATCCCACATACCTTCAATGCTGCGCCCTATCGTGGGGTCCCTTCATTCATCTGGATTTGGTTTTTGTGTCCTTTTAAGGTATCACGTATGAGTTGGTTAGGAGAGTAAAGCACCCTGCTTCTACTCTGCAGCCATCTTAACCTAAAAGTCCTTGTTTTCACACTTTGAAAGCCACTTACTTCCACACAATTATTATTACAAAACCTCAAGGTGGTCAGAAACCTCCGATGTGGAGGCCTTGGAAGCACAATGAACAGGGCCTGCAACCATAGCACTTAGTTAAGATTCCCTAGGCCCAGTGGCTCCAAAGTCCAGCCCTGAAGATCTCACTCTGTGAACTTCAAAGATCCAGGTAGTTTAATCCTAGTAAAGAGCAGTCAGCACAAGAACCCAGCTCAGGACCACTCAGAGCCAACAACCTTACCCCAAAATGTAAATCTCTAATTTAGCACCACCTAAAACTGAAGGAATTAATAAATCAAGGAAAATGCCAAAAAAGAAAAAAATTATTGTAACTCCATTTGTAACTGTAGATTTAGAATTATAACTCCAAGCTAACTCCAAAGATGCAAAGGAAAAAATGAATTTTCCCACAAGATCTACATAAATATCTGGAAGAAATGAAATAAGAGATTAAAAAATTAAATAAAATCTCTAGGACAGAACTGAAAGGAGAATAAGTAGTTTTGAAGAGAAAGTACCAGAGAAATGGGCTCCTGGAAAACTAGAATATACTAAATAGAAATGAAAGAATGTGAGACTGCAAAAAAAAAAAAATGTTAGGACAAAACAAAAGATTGAAGTAACAGAAGAGAATGCAAGATATATGATGTAAAAAACAAGTGATATAAAAAACTATTCATGAAATAACTTAAGAATCATTGGACTCTCAGAAAACTATAATTTTTTTAAATTGTGGATATTAGGTTTTAAGATATCAGAAATGAAAACTGCCCAAATTTACTAGAACCAAGCAAAAAAGATGGAATAAATCCACCTATCTTTCCCTTAAACTTCAAAAGGAAAAATTCTAGGAATTTCATGGCCCACATCCAGAGCTCTCACATCAAAGAAAAAAATACTGCAAATATCCAGAAAGAAGCAGTTCATGTACCTTGGAATCATACAGTTAGGAACACACAAGACCTAGTAGATTCTACTATAAATAGAGGAATTCTCAGAACACAGTATTCCAAAAGAAAAAAGAGATAAGCTCACAACCAAGAACAACTTACTGGTAAAGTTGAGTATAATCCTATAAGGAGTAAGAATTGACTTTTTAATTTAAGATTTTTTTCAATTTTTTTAAACCCTTAACTTCTGTGTACTGGCTCCTAGGTGGAAGAGTGGTAAGGGTGGGCAATGGGAGTCAAGTGACTTGCCCGGGGTCACACAGCTGGGAAGTGTCTGAGGCTGGATTTGAACCTAGGACCTCCCGTCTCTAGGCCTGACTCAATTCACTGAGCTACCCAGCTGCCCCAAGAATTGACTTCTAATGGAAAAAAAGAGAAGTCTTTCAAGTATTTCTCATAAAAAGACCACAGCTAATAGGAAGGACATCTGCAATACAAGCACATGAGGCCCATAGAAACCTGGGATGATGTAATACTAACATTTTAATGGAAGAAGAAATAAATGTCCCTTCATAATCTTAATGTCTTCAAAGAATATTGGGAATATTGATTAAGAAAAACAGAGGTCCTGGGGGTAAATTGGTACTGTTCTTGAGATTTTAAAAAACAAAGGGTAGGAAGAATATATCTCGTCTTAAAACAAGGAAGGAAGGGGGTAGAACTTGCTATTTCTCATAATTAGGTTATATTAGAAGAAAAGAATACAAAGGAAAGGAAAGGAATGGGCATTAGATGAACTGTACTCTTATCTAAATAAACTCATACAGTTGGTGTAGAAACATATGAAAGACACAGGGAAACGAGTGGAGATGGGCAGATGGGAAGTAAGATGGAGGATGATACCGTGAAGGGAAGAATCACAAGCAAAACAAAACTTATACTGAAGGGGGGGAGATAAGGAAAAAAAGCAAAGAACTAGACTCTACGATGTGCCTTAGGTCACCACTTGGACAGTTGGGGGAATGGCTAAACAAAGCGCGGTATAGGAATGTAATGGGATGTTATTACACTTCAAGAAAAGCAAAGGAGATCTTTCAGTGAATCCTGGGTAGTTTAAAGTGACTCAGGGCAAAGTGAGCAGAAGCAGAACAATTTACAAAGGAGAGCAATGGGTAGAGAAAAGCAACCTTGAAAGACAATGACTAACCTGGCCACCAGAGGCCCCAGCACGAAACATGCCTCCCTCTCTTGACAGAGAAGAGATGGATTCCAGGTACAAAGAGATGCTTGTTTGGTCTTGGTCATTCTTTGGATTATTTGGTTTGGTTTTGCTAATCTCTTTCCCTCAGTTTTTACTCAGAGAGTAGGAAAGAATAGCAATAGTGATGCCAAAAAAAAGACAGAAGAGGGGCTGTGGTAATATTTTTTAAATGTACAGATAAGAAAAGAAAGTTCAAATAGGGCCTCCAACACTTCCTAGCTGCGTAACCCTGAGCAAGTCACTTAACCCCGTTGGTGACAAGCCCAACCACTCTGGAACCAACATAGACTTATGTTTTTAGAGTCACTTATTTACATATACCCTTTGACATAGTAATACCACTACTAAATAGACATTTACCTCAAGCAATATTTACAGCAGCACTTCTCTTTTTAAACCTTTATCTTCTATTGATTCCAAGGCAGAAGAGCAGTAAAGGCTAGGCCAGCACGGGCAAAGGACCTTCCAGCTGCCTGTGAGCCCCCTGCATTAACCCAGAGAGCAGAGGAAGTGCTTCCTCTGGGTGGCTGGACAGAGGGGTGGGACATGTAAAAATGGCCTCCTCCCCCACCCCATGCTGGCTCTGCACACAAGCCAATTCTTCACCAGTGCTGGGCTAGACGATTGGGATTAAGTGACCTGCCCAGGGTTGTGTAGTTAGGAAGTGTCTGACATCTGAACTTGGGGCCTCCCTTCTCTAGCTGACCCATCAGCAGCATTTTTTGTAGCAGCAAAGAAGTGGAAGAACAGTGAGTACCCATTCATGGGGGAAATGGATGAACACATTGTGGTATGCAAAGATATACCGGAATAGTATTTTGTTATAAAGAAATAGAAAAGAGGAAGATTAAGAAAAAACCTGGTTATTTGATGCACAGTAAAGAGAACCTGGAGAACAATATACATGATGATCTCAATAATATAAAGCCAACATTGAAAGACTTTCGAACTCTGACTTCTATGATGACCGGTGTGACCTAACAAGGACTGATGTGAATGCTTTTTGCCTCTTAAGAGATGCTTAAAAAAAGGCTACATTTTCCAGACTAATGTGATAAATCTGCTTTACTTAACATTATTTGTTACAAAGGAGGGCTAAGGGGTGGAGTGAAGAAGTTATTGGACAATGATAGTAACATAAAACAAAGCATTAATAAAAAGAGAGGAGCTGTTCTGCTTTTTCCTTTAAAAAAATAAAGGTAGAGAACGGGGAGATCCTAAAGGTTTGGAGAAGTACAGTGGTTTCAGTTTTTTTAAAAAAAGTAAAGACTAGAGTCTAGGTCAGTGAGCTAGGCTTTAATTCCAGCAAAATGTATTACTAAAAGGAGTTAGTAAACACCTAGGGAACATTGATCACAAAGAGCCAACATGGCTAGGCTGGATAGAGAGCTGGATTTGGACTCAAGAAGACCTGAGTTCAAATCCTGTTTCTGACATATAAATGCTATATGACCCTGAACATGTCATTCAATCTCAGTTTCTTTATATGTAAAATGAGGGGGGTTGGACTTGATGACCTCTAAAGTGGCTTCCAGATCCAATTCTATGATGTTCTGTTTTCTCAATAAATAGGTGATGTTATAAGTATGTGAAACACTTTGTAGTAATACTTTTTTTTAAACAAAGAAAAGACAAATGGGTACCCATCAATTGAGGAATGATTTAAGAAATTGTAGCAATAAGCAGGATTGAATATTATTGTTCTATAAGAAGTAACAAATATGATTAATTCAGAGCAATTACCCCAGAGGGACAGTTTAACACACTGGAAGGCTGAGTCAGGACACTGAACCAAATCTAGTAATACAGAATATAACAGAGAAAAACATAAAGTCCAACATTTGGGTTCCAAAAAAAACAGTTTAAAAAGAGGGATCTGGCAAAGCGAGGGAACCATTCATCTGAAAAAGATCTGGAAACTTCCCTCCTAATAACAGTGCCAGAAAAACAGGCTGAGCCCACTAAAATTTGTTACATAATCCCGACTGGACCCTCACTGCAGCGAATTAAACCTCTTCGACCTCCCTACTTGATTCTCTCTCCCACTCACCAGTGATTATTACAAACCATTTTTGTCTCTTCTCAAGTCATGATATTCCTTCCCCAACCTGATGAAAATGCATCATAATTCACCAAATACACAGATACACAAAAACCCAACAACCAAAAAACCCACAACTGAGTCCATTTTCAGAGAGCTTTTGCTTCTCTCCTCTTCCTCATGTAGTCTCACTGGCATATCTTCCTCTACTTTTTCCTCCTTTGCCCTTGTCTTACTCAAAGAGGTAGCCCTTCTCTGCCAAGGCAGACCCCTCCATTGTTACCAGGCTAACAAATTGTTAGTAACTCTCAACTACTGGCTACTTCCCTGCTGCCGCCTACAAACATGGCTATATATCCCTCATCTTTTAAAACAAACAAACAGAAAACAACCCTTTACTTGACCCAACCATCCCCTTAAGCTATCATCCTATATTTGCTTTCCTTTCATGGCTAAATTGGAAAAATTAATCTATACTAAGTGCCTTTAATTGCTGTCCACTCCCTTTTTTTCTAAACCCTCTTTCTAATCGAATCATTTAACTGAAATCTCATTCTTTAAAGTTATTAATAGTCCCTACCTTCCCAATTATTGAGCTTTCCTCTTTCTTGCTTTACTCTCCCTTTGGGGGGGGGTACCTCTTGTAATATATAAGCAAAACAAATTCCCTTATAAATTATGATATTGCCCAAGTCCCCAAATATGTCTTATTTTACACATTTGCCCATCACTTCTTTGTCAGGAGGCAGGCAGGATTCGTCTTGGGGTCCCTTCACAACTCCTACCCTACTCTCCAGTTCCCTTTTTAATGTCTTCTTCTATTGGACTGGAAGCTCCTGGAAGCCACAGACTGACTGTCTTTTTGCTTGTATTTGTACCCCCACAGTGCCTGGCATACAGGAAATGCTTACTAACTGCTTGTTACCTCAATGCCTTTTCCTTTGTTCTTTGGAATATGGGCCCCAGGAGTGCTATGACTGAGTCCAAGGACATACACAATTCAGCAAATATAGGGTAGAGTTCTGAATGACTTTCCAAAGAAACTGTACCCATAGCTGCATCATGGATCAATCACCAGTGCATCAGGGAGCCTGTTTTCCTGCAGACCTTCTGACACGTCACTTTTTTGGGGATGGGGGGGGTACCAATTTTGCCAATCTGAGGTATAAGGTGGAACCTCAAGTAGCTTTAAATGAATAATTCTGAGCAACTTGGAGCACTTTTTAAAAAATATGGGTACTGACAAAATGGACTTCTTCCCTTATAAACTGCTTGTTAGAAAATATCCTTTGACCATATCAACCAGAGTCAGTGTCTCATATGGCTTGGAACTTAAGGCTTTTTATCAGATAAACTCATTGCAAAGATTTTTTCCCCAGTTAAGTGTTTTCCTTCTAATATTAGCTTCACTGGATTTGTTTGTGCAAAACCCTTTAAAATTTGTTGTAAACTTTAAATTTGTTGTGTCTTCTCTACCTCTTGGTCATGAACTATTCCCTTCTCCACAGAACAGAAAGTTAATTCCTTCATTTTTTTCCCTAACTGGTTTATTATATACTCTTTTATATTTAGGACATGAAAACATTTGGGACTTATCTTGGCAAGTTAGATGAGGTTTGGTCTAACCCTACTTTCTCTCCCCAACTGCTATCCAGGACTTCCAGTAGTCTTTTTCCCATAGTAAGAGCTTGCCCTTGCCGCTGGGGTCTTCATGTATGTTCAACATTCACAGTCATACAATAATACTAGTAGAAAGCTGATATTTAAAAATCAGGTCTTAGTTTTGAGAAAAAGTTGTGGTCATAAAAAAAGGTTTTGTAATCTGACTTTTCTTAATGTCCAATAGTTATTCATTATATTCATGTACTAAAAGTGGTTCAGTTTTAGGGGTACCCATTTTGTTTCTAGTTTTTTACTACTACAGAAAGTGTTGCTATGATTATTTTAGTATATGTGGGACCTTTTGTGTTTAAATTTTTAAAAAATTCTTCTTTTAAATCATGAACTGAATCATCAACAAATATTTCACTAGATACATAAAACATTTACTAAATGCTATGTTCTAGACCTTGTATTAAACTCTGTGCATATAAATACCAGAAAACAGCTCTCAAGGAGCTTATGATCTAAATGGGGAAGACAAAACAAATGGGAACTAAAATATTCATTTCAGTGATATAGAGTGAGATGAGGAGAGCAGACCTCAGAGTCAGGAGGACCTGGGTTCAAGTTCAAGTGGCCCAGGCAACTCTCTAAGGCTATGAGTGATAGAATGGTTGCACTGGTTGCACTTCCTTACCTGGAGTTCCCCAAGTCCCTGAAATCCCCAGCAAACTGTTAGGCACAGGTGATACAAGAAAATGAAGGACAGGCTCAAGGAGCTTAAATTCAAACAGGGAAAATGACACAAGTATTTACAAAATAAACAGAAGATAATCTTGAGGGAGAAATACTAATGGCTGAGGGGATTAAGAAAGGCTAAATTTTGAGGGAAACTAGGAAAGAGTGCATGGCAGGCATGGAGGGTTGGCCCCTGGCTAACGGCCCTGAGACAAGAGATGAAAAGCCCTGGTGCGGAGCAACAAGAAGGCCAGAATGCCTGGAACACAGAGTGCATGAAGGGAAATAATGTTTAATAAGGTAAAAAGGCAGACTGCAGCCAGCTAGTGAAGGGCTTGAATTGAACACCACATAAAAAAGTCTCTGAATGGAAGCCACATTCCAAATGTAGTCTGATCAGTATTCAAGACAGACCGCGTATGTTAACAGGCATAAGATGGCTCTGACTTTTCTGGAAGCAAAGCAAAATGCTGACTGATGAGAATTTACAGCCCCTGCAATCCCAGGGTCTCCTTTAGTGTGCACTGAAGAAGCGGAGGAGTCAATCCAGAACGCTCCTTTCCCAGATGCGGCCCAGCTCCCCGGCCAGGACTCCCCGGACACCGGGCCAAGCACAAGAGCAGGGAGCGTGAGTGCGGGCCTCCTGCTGGGGGGAGGAGCACTGAGACGGAAGGGTGGGGGCTGACCCGCTGGGGTCACTCTAGAACCACCTCCAGGCCGGGACTTGCTCACTCGCATGCCCCCGTCTGCCTCTAGAGGCTCAGCCATTGGCACAGAGCAGTTTCTGGAAGTCTCAGACAGTCAATGAAGATGATATGAAGTTGCTGAGCAAGAACGTTTCTTCCAGAATCAAAATAACCCCATGATAGGTTTGTTTCCATTGTTTGGGGGGCTCGAGGCCAGGGCAGTCAGCCAGTCAACAAGCTCCTGGCAGACGCCAAGAGCTGTGCGTCATGCGGTGGATTCAAAGGCAGGCAGACAATTCCTGCCCTCACGCGGCTTACGGCTGACAGGGGAGACGCCAAGGCAATCACCACGCACAGTGTAGGCAGGCTCTCCGGGGAGCCGGGGCACACAGGGGGTCACCGGCCCAGGGTCCCCTGCTACAAGCTGGCCTTCACCCCAAAAGCCTTTGGGCGCCCTGCATCCTCCCTACGAACCGGGCGAAATGAAGCTAGTGGTTAAACTGGCACATGAGGCAGGACAAAAACTCCAAGAGAGTCGAGTGCTGGGTCTTACCTTGATCTGACTCCTCAGCTGCTCCGCTTCCTGCCGTAACTGCTCCAGCTCACTCATCCTCCAAGCCTGTGTTTGCCCCTCGAGTAGTGACAGATGATACTGCTCAAGACGGCTGTCAAGAGATTTTCTCATGTAAATATTAATCTCTTTAAAGATGCACACACAACTCTCTGTGTTCATTATGAAACTTAAATAAAATAGCGATTGCTGGAACACAAAGCTATATATAACATACAATAATCAAGTAAATACCCTACTTTTAAAAAGAATGTTACCAAACTGCTAAGCAGTGGGGAGGAAAAAAATAACCTTTTAGCTAAAACATTCAGCACTGATGACAGGGGAATAGTACTGCTAGAAGGGAGTCAATAAGAAATAAAATTGAATCATCTTGAAGGCAATTAGAGGATTAAGGATTTGGTTTTTAGGAGTGAAAGGGGTGAGCAAACAATTTAAGAAAGCAATTTTTTAAAAAATTTAGAATTTTTTCCCATGGTTACATGATTCATGATCCCCCTCTCCCAGAGCTGACAAGCAGTTCTACTAGATTATACATGTATCATTGTTCAGCACCTATTTCCATGTTATTCATATTTGTAGTAGAGTGATCTTTTAACATCAAAACCCTAATCATGTCCTTATTGAATTATGTGATCGATCATATGTTTTCCTTCTACATTTCTGTTCCCACAGTTCAGAAAGAGTGAATTTTAATAACAAACTATATATGAAAATCACAATGGAAAAGCCAAAGACTACATTTTAAAGTTTACCTTCCTGACAAGTATCTCTAATAGCAACAATCCACTAGTGACAGGCCAATCTACAAGCAGTTACTGTGTGCTTTTCCTATATACAAAGCCCTGGGAATGAAGAACTGCCCATTCAGTCACTTCACTTAAAGTGCTCCATGGCCCCATGGAATGCAGGCAATCAATTAATGACCTAAGGTTTTATTACGCGCCTAAAAATGTCTGCATTAAAGAAAGGCAAAAGATAGTATCTGCTTTTATAGAACTTACAGTCTAGTGGGAGAGTCAACATGTGGACAACTATGAACAAATGACAGACAAGATAAATGGGAAATAATCAAGAGAAGTCACTACCATCAAGGGGGACCAGAAAAGATTTACTGCAGGAAAGTAGGGCTTTAGACTTGAAGGAAGCCTGGAGAGTTCCAGGCCTGGCGGGCAGTCAGAAGACTGTTAAGGTAGGAAGGATTATAGAAGGCTTTAAAAGCTAAGCAAAGGCCTTTATATTTGATCATAGACACAACATGGCACCATTAGAGCTGGTTGAGCAGAGAGATGACAACATCGGACTTGTGCCTTAGTTAGATCCATCTGATGGCTGAATAAAATATGGACTAGAATGATGGAAGATGAAGCAAGAAGATCAACCAACAAACTATTCCAACAGTTTAGGCCTGAGGTAATGAGAACACATACCAGAGTGGTGGCAGTGTCAAGAGGAGAGAGGTGGGAGTACAGTGGAGTGGTAGAAATGACAGGATTTAGATATAAGCATTGAGTAATAGAAAATAAAGCCAAGATGGCTAAGAAGATGGTGGCACCCTCTACAGTAAAAAGGTAGTAAGAGAAAGCGAAATTAGACTGGGAGAGATTTAAAATTAGTGAGTGAGGGGGTAATCTGCTAGAGAAGATGGGATGGGACGAGATCGCTTATACATGTAGAGGAGTTTACATCAGCAAGGAGAAGGGCCACCACAATGTTAGCCAAGGGTGAAAGAAAAAGTAGTGAAAAGCATCTGGAGTAAGGTGAGATGGAAAGGGTAACAGTGGGAGCTCTCAAGGCATGGTTTCTAAACTATGAACTATCAACTTGGGGAGAAAGGAAAGGGAACTATGGGCTGTTTGAGAAGAGATGAAAAGGTTTGGAAAAACTAATATTAAATAATGAGTAAAGGCTGCCCTTCTGTAGTGAGGGCCCAGTTGAAATTCTGTAACATAAATGTGTAGTGGATTGAATTAATACAGTTTCATGATTCTCTCCATCATTCAGAAGCATGGTAAGAATGAAGGCAGGGAATAATGGGAATAACTTAAGATTGGGAGTTTGAAAGAGGAAGATCTTTCATAAGATACAGGGGCAGGGAAATCACCAGAAGATGATAGTGTAGAATTGAACTGGTTCACCAAATGGTCAGGACTGGGATGGGAACAACGCGGGGCTGACAGTCCGGGAAACTGAAGGTTATGCAACTGGAGGTCCTAGTGAGGATAAAGAACCTTAGATCTGTTGGTAAGTTAGGGGAGTGTCTACCCCAAGCACATGAAGACTTCCCCTAGTGGAATAGGTAGATAAGAACAATTTGTTCTAATGGCCATGACAGTGGCTGAAGCAGGTGCTAAGAAGTGCCTGGTCAGACATGGAAGATGACAAGGTCATCCACCCCCCACATCCCCCCACCCCCAGATTATTGCCAGTCATCCTGACTTTTGTCCTGCCACTGGGCTTCAATGATTCTGGAACAGAGTGTGGGCCTGGTGACTTTATATACCTCTGCCTCACTTAAATCCAATTTACCAGGAGGTCAGAGTTTCATCCCATGATGTCACTGGTCCTCTTTGAAAATGAAGGAAAAACAAGAGCTTTAAGCTTTTAATAGCTTAAGTAGTTATTAAAGTTATTATTAAACATTAAAGCCATTAATAATAGTTTTAATAAGATTTCAGCTACACTAAGATTTTTGGAACACCACAGAGACCTGGAGATTATGTATGTTAAGATAATAGAATCCACAGAGAGCTAATGAAGCCAAAGAACATGTAGAATGAGGAAGGCCCAGGGCAGAGCCTGGATCAGGGAGCCTACATACCTTTCCTGTTCCTCCCAAGACTAGTACTATCTTTCTCTCCATGGTTACCTTGTACATATTTTGCATATATCTACACGTACATACATATATATATTTGTGTATGTATGTGTGAGGCACTATGAGCACCATTAGTCATATAAATACAATGAAAGAAACTATGGCAACTTGTAAGGAGTATACAATCTTTAATTGTTTGCCTTTTAAAAATGTTTTGCATTTTCTGAGAGAAGAATTTAACTCTAGAATTAATGCAGATTTAAATGCAGCTTATCTTCTTCATAAGCTCTTTGGCTTTATCCAAGCAGGATGACCATAGCAATGATGTCATAATAAAACTAATCTTCTATGTTTGGTTAGGTCCTTCACAATATGCAGAGATACTGATTTAATACTCCAAAAAAAAGCCATTTATTGTTTATGGTTTTTAACTTGAAAAGTACTTGCAAATGTTAGGTAACAGCGCTATTACAATTAGTAATCATTACTGACAACAATAATAACTCTAAGCAGACATATTTATTATGGAAGGAGCACATTTGAAACCATCATTTCTTGCCTGGGTGGGGAAAAACAGTATGTGCTTGAGGGTTTGGACTATCACAGCAACACGGATATCTAAATTAAATATTTTTTACCAATATAAATTATAAATAATAATATCTATATCTCATTACTACTTATCAAAATATAAAACCAAGAATTTTTAAAAACAACCCATTTGTGGAATTGAATTATCTTTCTTCCCATTTTTCCTATGAAAAAGGACATTGGCTTTTTACTAATATAATTACTATACTAAAAATTCTTGTCTCCTGAAGGAAAAAACGAATATAATGGGTTGATGGAGGATTTTTAACTCCCCTGAAGAGAAGGGAGAAGAGGTCATGTAGGATGGACATTTAAATGCAAGAAGGGTTAATTTGACTAGCAGTAGAACAGCTGTCTATGGTATGCATTTGTATTTGATAGCCATCTAATTTAAATAGGCTATTATTTTATTTTTCCTGGCTATCTTCTTCAGTGTCATTATCTCTTTGTCACTTTAAATCATTAATCATTTTTACTTGTTTCTAGAATCATAACTTTTTTTTTTAAAACCCTTGTATTTCGGTGTATTGTCTCATAGGTGGAAGATTGGTAAGGGTGGGCAATGAGGGGTCAAGTGACTTGCCCAGAGTCACACAGCTGGGAAGTGGCTGAGGCCGGGTTTTGAACCTAGGACCTCTCGTCTCTAGGCCTGACTCTCACTCCACTGAGCTACCCAGCTGCCCCCAAATAATAACGTTTTGCTGTTAACTTCAAAAGAAACAATATGTTCTTTTTCTCAATACAAAAAGGTAAATAATCATTAACTTATAGCATAATATATTAATTTAGTGTAATTAGTATATTGCTTTTTAAAACTCTGATCACATACTCATACCCTTTGAAGCTCAAAGGGAAGGGAGAGAGCTCATAATGCAAATCTCTCATTCTTAAAAGAAGTGTCCTAAAAATGTATGTTCTAAAAATTTTCATATACAACTAACTGCTCTTTTTAAAAGAAAGCAGCTCAATTAGAAATGTGATCCAACATAACTGAAGTTATTTATCAATAATATGAAATGTTAAACACATAAAAACATTGAATACATGAACAGAACTGAGACAGTCAAAAGCTTGAGATTTTTTTTTCCACCCTAACAAAGGAAACTACTCAACACTTCTCTAGAATAAAGAACCTCTGAAAATCAGCAGGAGAACTGGCCCCAAGAATGACTAGCAAAAACAGCAAAGTTCACTTCCCAGATCTGCACTTCATTTCTGAAGTTATCCCTTGTTTGTTGTGATGAGGAAAAGAGAAGATATCACAGAACTGGAGAGGAGTAATTATTATTTTAATTCCCCACCCCACCCCCCAAAAGGCAGAGAGGAAGAAAGTCTTACAAAATGAGTCCAAATTAATTCAATTAACACTAAAAAAGGAAACAATGATCACAAAGACCCAGTACAGCTTCATAAGGGACATCCCAGAACAAATCATCATAAGAAAACCGTATTTCCTTTTTTTTGGATACAATTACTGGATCAATGAAGGTGCTGAAAAAACAGTTTACAAAGATTTAGTAAAGAATATGACTAAATCTCTCAATCTCTTCTACAAGATGGTCAGAAATCTGGGTTTCATGATAAGATACCAGTGGATTCAGAAATAGCTGAATACTCAGACCCAAAGAGCAGTCAGTAAATCATTCAGTATTGGCTTAGAAGGAGGCCTCTAGTGAAGTAGCCCTAGAATACATTTTTTTTTTTTATCCTGGGACTCCATTCTAGGAGCATAGGGCCACAACCAGTAGGCAATGGGTCACACAGTCGCTCAGGGTCACCCAGCTGGGAAGTGTCTGAGCCCGGGTTTGAACCTAGGACCTTTCGTCTCTAGGCCTGGCTCTCAGTCCACTGAGCTAGCCCAGCTGCCCCTACTTTAGGTTGCAGTTTCTTTAGCAGATGTAGTTTTTACAGGGTGGGGTTGCTAGCCCCACGCCCAACCCTCCTCCTTTTTTCATCCGGGCAAGGGACCGTCCTTGGCCCAGGAGTGGTAAGGGTGGGCAGTAGGGGTCAAGTGACTTGCCCAGGGTCACACAGCTGGAAGTGTCCGAGGCCGGACTTGAACCTAGGACCTCCAGTCTCTAGGCCTGGCTCTCAATCCACTGAGCCACCCAGCTGCCCGAATACATATTTGGGCCTGTGCTATTTAATACTTTTATAAGTGAGCTGGATAAAGGCGTATAAGGCACACATCAAATGTGCAGACACTGTACAACAAAAACAATACTAAAAGTAAGCCAGGCTGATTTATTATAATGGCCAATCCCGGTACTAAACTGACAATGGCCCCCCTTGGAAGCAGAGACAAGTTGTCAGATGCTCCAGCACTTGGTGGTTGCTGGGCTAGGGAGGACCAGAATGACAAGATTCAGGTGTAACACAAGTAAAACAGGTTTTATTCAGATTTGGGCTGCTTGGCCTCTGAGGGCAGAGCAGTCTGTGCTGGGTCATGAAGGTCAGTTTAGGTCTGACAGAAGGAAACAATTAGGCCTGTTCAAGCTAGCCAGGAGAGTCATAATTCCTCCTAACTAATCTCTCCAAGAGAGGCGAGAGGACTTTTTGTCCCAGATTGTGTGACGATAAAGTTGAATCTTTCCAGGTACTGCTCTGGCAGGAGAATTCCTGCTAAGGTGAAAGAAGGACTACATGGCCTAGAGGGCTTCTGAGGTCCCTTCCCACTCAGGTCTTGACTGTTCTTTCAAATACTCCTGGTTCTCCTGACTCCTCTGGGGATGAAGAGTGATCCAGTGCATCTTGTCTGCTGATAGAACAAGTAAAAGGGGAAGAGGCAGTGGTTGAGCAGAGGTTAAGAGCACTGGGCCTGGAGTCAGGAAGATCTGAGTTTAAATCTGGCCTCAGCCACTTCCTAGCTGTGTGACCCTGGGCAAGTCACAAAAGGATCCAAGGGATTCCCTAGAGAAGGAAATAGCAAACACTCCAGTATCTTTGCCAAGAAAATCTCAGATAGCTATGGCCCATGGGTCAGGAAGAATCAGACACAGCTAAACAATAAAAGTAAAGGGGAGGGGGCAGCTGGGTAGCTCACTGGAGTGAGAGTCAGGCCTAGAGACAGGAGGTCCTAGGTTCAAACCCGGCCTCAGTCACTTCCCAGCTGTGTGACCCTGGGCAAGTCACTTGATCCCCATTGCCTACCCTTACCACTCTTCCACCTATGAGACAATACACTGAAGTACAAGGGTTTAAAAAAAAAGGGGGGGGGGGAATGGATTTAAAGGTAGAATAGTCCCAATCTATTAAAAAAAAAAAACACAAAACCTTCTGTCTTATAATCAATATAGTTATCAACTCTAAGGCAGAAGAGCAGTATGGGCTATGCAATGGGGATTAAGTGACTTGCCCAGAGTCACCCAGCTAGGAAGTATCTGAGGTCAAATTTGAACCCAGATCGTCTCATCTTCATGCCCCAAACTATTTTAAAAGTTAATTCTTTCTATCACTTAAGGATTCATTTTGAACTAATAAGTTCTTCCTCAAAATACAAAAGAAACCTGGGAGGGTTATGCCTAATTCATATCTTTATGTAAGTTTTTACTAGTAAAAGCTATCGATTCTATAAAAGCTCCTTGAAAGCTGGTACTGTTTTGTTTTTGTTTTTTAATCTTTGCATCTAAAGCACTAGTACAGCAGCCTGGTGAATAAAATATTTGTTGCACTAGAAAAGTGAAATTTTGGAGTTAAATCTTTCAGAAGTTGGGATGGAACAGTTGAAAAACTTGACATCCAGGCAGGCTCTGTATGTATTAGGGGGAGAGAGAAAAGGCAGCAAGTTACAGGATAACAAAGACATGTTCCTGTCTGAGCTGCCAGGATGCCACTGATATCAGAGGAAAGATTTCAAAACTAGCTCACAAGGTTATAGACCTCCATTTCTCCTAGTTTCTCTAGTCCTTGCCAGTCTAGTTTGTGCAATTCAACTCAGTGTTTTCTCATCTAAATCATTCACTCCAGAGATGAAGGAAATAAAAAGGGAATGTACTCAGAATTCTCACCTTCTTTTATCAATCAAGAAGCATTTTTTTAGAGCCTAGTATGTACCAGGCCCCATACTAGAGACCTAAAGACAAAAATGGAACAATCTCTGACCTTAAGGGGCTCAGGAGAGGGGACAATAGATACAAATGTAAATATATGCAAAAACACATACATGGTAATGGGGAGAGGGAGCAGTGATCAGGAGAAGCCTGCATTTGAGCTGAGATTTGAAAGAGACTAGGAATTTTAATAAAAGGGGTGAGCCGAAAGGGCATTCAAGGCGTAGGACCAGCCTGTATAAAGGATCAAAGAGAGAGAATGAAAAGTCTTGTGTACAAGAAGGCCAGTTTAGCTAAACTGTAGATTGTATGAGTGAATGGATGAAAAAAAGGTTTATATTTGCTTCTTGTGTGCCAAGCACCATGCTAAGTGTTGGGGATGTAAACAGGAAGCTAGGTAGGACAATGATGAATTTGTTAATAATAACTGAGTTTAAATCACACTAAAGATACTTCCTAGTTGAGTGACCCTAGGCAAGTCACTTAATCTATATCTCAATTTCCCTATATGTAAAATTCAGATAATACTTCGCAGGGTTGTTGTGAGGAACAAATAAGATATGTGTAGGGCACTTTGCAACTTTTAGGCACTATATAAATGCTGGCTATTATCATTATTTAGAAAGTGAAAATTCTTGTTCTCAAGAAGCTCACACTCTAAATAGAGGCATCAACAATTATGGATTATGATGACTTCCTGCTGGTCTAAGCAGTCTGAGCAACAGCTGGGAATAGCTAAGAAGGCCTATGGTCCAAGAGACAGTGTCCCTCTAGAATGGGGAAAAGGGAAGGACCAGGCAGAAAAGCTGGTAAAGTGCCTCTCTATACTTGTATGGCCTGGAAAAAGTCTAGGCAGACTGTGCAGAAGATTGGGGGAGGAGGGGAGAGGGAAGGAAAGCTCCCCACAGCCTCAGGGATGACATATGGAAGGCCTAGGGCAAGTGCGGAAGAGGGGTGCACCAGGAGAGCAAAGATCAATCTTGATTCTAAAGGTAAAAGGGAGTCACTGAAGTTTACAGAGGAAGGGACTGGGGAGGTTAGAACTTTGCTTCACAATAACCCTTTGGTAGTTGTTGGCAGATGAATTAGGAAAGGGAGTTACTCCAAGCAGAGCTCCATTCAGAGGCTATTCAGCAATGGTCAGTTTAAAGATGAGGAGATGACTCTGTGAGTGGAGAATGGAAGGATGGCCAAAAAAACCCCAAAAGACCAACCAACCAACCAACCAAACAAACAAACAAACAAACAAAACCAGACCTCTCCTCCCTCCCCCCCCAAAGAGAGTTTCCATTCTAATGTCCCAAACAAGTATTCAGGCAGCCTAGGCCTCAGAAGGTGGTAGGCTGCTTTGAGACCGTGCCTGTGGGCTGCTCTGTCAGCTTAGGGGCAGCTCTCCTAGCCAAGATCAAGCCTAAACTCGTCAGTCAGCAACTTCTACACAATTTAATCTGCCTTCCACATGATGGCCCTTCACAAACTTGATAACAGCTGTTGATTACAACTCCCTCCAAGCTCTCTCTTCTCTAGGTTAGACACCCCCATTTTCTTCCCTCAACTCTCCAAAGACATGGGCTCAGGGGTTCTTCCTAGCTGTCCTCCTGGGAGCCTCTCAGGCTTATTCACAGCATTCTTTTTTTTTAAAACCTTTGCATTCTATATATTGGTTCTAAGGCAGAAGAGCTGTACAAACTAGGCAACAGGGTTGATTTCCTCAAGGTCAAACAGCCAGGAAGTGTCTGAGCCACATTTGAACCTAGGACCTCCCATCTTCAGGCCTGCTCTCTCCCCACTGTACCACCTGGTTGCCTCCATATCTGGATCATTCTTATTGAGCAGACATATAAGCACTATTGTGGAGATCATCTTTCCTTTTTGATATCAGTACAGAATAACATATAAAGAATTTCCTAATCCATGAGAATTAGTTCCTAAAAATACTGATTTTAAAAAATACTTTGTTATAAATCAGATTATTTGATTACATTAAAATTACAGACTCCACTAACAAATAAATCATTGTGACATTATACTTTCAGGGACAGAGAATGATAAAGGAAAGAAAAGAGGCTGAGAGACCCTGCTGGTCAAAGATCTGGCTTTACTGTGAGTAGAAAAATCACAAGGCCAGAGGTCTACAGGTTTCACCCTGGTTCAGAATCTGAGATCTTGAACTGCAACTTTTATAGCTTCATGTCTGTCCCCAACCCTGTTCTTTTCCAAGAAATCCCCAACGCCTATGAGCACTGGCCCTCGGAGGGTCCCAGCTCTCTCTCTAAAAGCTGCTGTCCAGAGGCAGCTGGGTAGCTCAGTGGAATGAGAGTCAGGCCTAGAGACGGGAGGTCCTAGGTTCAAATCCAGCCTCAGACACTTCCCAGCTGTGTGACCCTGGGCAAGTCACTTGACCCTCATTGGCCCACCCTTACCACTCTTCCACCAAGGAGCCAAAATAGAAGTTAAGGGTTTAAAAATAAAATAAAATAAAATAAAAGCTCCTGTCCTTCATGACCTTTAAGTGACTCTCTGTCCCCATAGCTTTTTATGTGAATTAGTTTGATATAAAATAGATTCACACACAGGATTAACATAGTAACTCACTTATGATTGATATGACATATTCTCTCAGTGTCTGGGACTAAATCCTTACTATGAAATACACGGTTACATCTTATAGTTCTAAGATTATAATTTGTTCACACTCCAAACACTGATTAAGCTATTATTATTTTCTGATTACCTAGGACTATAATATTTTAGAGTAGGAAGATAAAGGTCACAGTTATCAAAAAAAAATTGAGCATCACATAACATGGTTCCTAGAAGAACTGAAAATAAAAATAAAATAAACAAAAATTATGGCAACATAATTTTCTACACAAGAGAAAATTTATGTGATTTATAGTGGATTAACCAACTGTTAAAATTCAAAAATTTAAATACAAATTATTAAAGACATTTTAAAGATGTTAATTTCCACTTGCCTAATAAAGCTTGTATTTTTTCTTTGCATGGAAAAATTTTCCAAGAAATAGTGTATTTCACACACTTTAAATAACATCATGTAGTCGGAGCATTATGAAGTTGGGAAGAAAGCAGTAAATCCAGACATTTTATAAAAACAGCTGAGCTGTACCAGTTACGATAATTTGAATGATACCAATGAACCATTGTATCCAAGCCAATTTGTTAAATGAATTTTAAAAACACACACACACACACAGATGTGTAATTCAGATAGTTTTTTTTTTGCTTTCTTCCTCTTAAAATTCCCACAGAACTGGTATAAAATGAAACGTTTCATGACACATAATTATGCAACTGTGCCAGTCAGTATACAGTTATATCAATCCATAATCAAAAAAGCTTTTCTTACCTACCTGTAATTTTCATAATAACAGTTCTCAAAGTTAAAGCAAGTAATTCTAAAACCCATATTCTAAATTGTTCACAACATTTGAAATATATACATCTTTTTGTTTTTTAAAAGCAGAAATCTGTAAGACAGTAGTAAAAGATTTACAGAGAGGAAAATAATTTCATATTTGTCATTACTAGAAACATTTCAAGCTTACCTGCCCTCTACTGTTTCATGTGATTTTCATTTTAGTCCAGCTCTGTGCTCTCACTGATATAGAGAACTACTGGTAAGGAAACTCATTCAACCAAAATAGATAGGCACTTCCTTTGTAATTCAGAATATTAAGAGAGTTGCCCAGAGCACAGAGGGGTGAAGGGACTCACCTAGGAAGTAAGTGTGGGAGATGGGGCTTCCTAGCCTAAAGGCAACAGGAAGCCTCTGGATTTGGTTGGGATGAGGAGTCACATGATTTGCAATAAAATGATTTGACAAAAGTATGGAGAATGTATGAAATGGAGGGAAATTTGAAGCAAGACCACCCACCTGTTAGAAGGCTGCTGCAACAATCTAGGCAAAAAGTTAAGGCCAGAACTAACGTGCTACTAGAGGGAAGGGGTCCAATGTGAGACTGGAGGCACTAAAAATTCTAAGTTTTAATGACTAATTAGATATATGGAATGAAGGAGAGAGACAGTAATAAGTCTAGGATAATGCTGAAATTACAAACCTAGGGCAACAGATCATATGACAGAAATAGCAAAGTGTGGAAGAAGAGAGCATTTAGGGGAAAAGATGAGTTCAATTTTAGATATGTCGAGTTTTTAAGCTGTCTCCCCAATATCCATTGGACATTAAAAGTCCAATAGGCAACAGGAGATCCAGGACTAAAGTGCAAGTCAAAGACAAAAAGAAAGCCCTTATAGACACCAAAATATTCAGAGTATCCTAAGTGGCAGTAAAAAAAAGAACTGGAAAAAAATATGTCCATCAATTAAGGAAAGGCTAAATAAATCATGGTTTGTTCATGAACGTAATGTTATGTTAGTATACTGTACAAAATGATGACTATGGAGAATTAAGAAGAATGAGAAATATATGAACTGATGCACAGTGAAATAAACAGATCCAGGAAAACTAAGCAAAAGGAAAAAAAGGGAAATGGAATTATGTAAATTAGTGGTGAAGGATCTTAGCCCTGGAGAAGAAATGACAAAACACATTCCCTTCCCTGGTTTGCAGGTAGGGCTAGGGAGACATCAATGAAAAGGTAGGGCTAATTTCCAGAGAAAGAATATTGGAGTTGGACATGAATCAAAACATATTATCTTTTATAGCAACGTAGTTATAGTTTTATTTTGAGGTTTTGTTATGTATGAGTGTGATCTTACAACAATGACTAATATGGAAGAGTGTTTTGTAGGACAATAAAATTAAAAATGAAATAAAAGGTGGGGCTAGATAAAAATGGTCCCCCCAAAAGGTGAAACATATGGTTTTATAGCAAAGAATGAAAAAGGCCAAAGCACATTCCTAAACCATCATGACTCACCATGAATACTTTCTTCAAGAAAAGAATTGTTTTGCACTGGATATGATAAGCAACAACTGGATATGATAAGCCTGTGTACATACTACCAACCTGTCAGATTAAAGATTGAAATCTGTACAAAGTTAAAGAATAAAATTTGGGAGGGGATTGCTCCAACTTGACCAATTTTAAAAAGTTACTAAAAAAAAGGGAAATAAATGGTGGAAAAACATAGATCCCAATTATGGCAACTTAACGTAGAACTTTAGCCTGTTACAATTAAAAATGATAAAGACTGATATAATAATATAAATTAGTAGTTTAATTAACGCCATGGCCACGCTGGTAAAATCATTAGACCACGCGCCAGTAAGAATTCAAAACTGCCGCCCCAGCCATTATTGTTACCTCCACGTGCTCAGGTAGCTAAAGAGCTTACTTTAGGATTTCCTCTCATTTAAACTGTTCTCTGCGTGGTGATGCAGGTGTCCCCACGCCCAAAGAACCGGAACCGGAAACCCGTTGGACCACGGGAAAGGTAGTTTGATAGTTCCCACGTGTCCATAGAAAAAATATATACTTTTAGATGGCATCTCCCAAATTCCAATTTTACAATTCCCCCTGAGGTCCAGCAAAAAAAAGGTTAGCCCTTTTTCTTCGCTGGACCTGTAAAAATAGACAACTTCTAAATTTTCAGGAATTTGGGGATAAAAGAAATGGATAAACAAATGGATAAAACTAGCCGCATTGACAAAAAACCAATTTGGGGGCAGTCCCCTATTGGTATAACAGTGTACAATTAAAACAAGCCAGTGAAATACACTGAAATGAAACCAAAAGAGCAAGACCTAAAAAAACTGCCTTAATGATCAACAAGCACTTGAGTTGCCTTGACAAGTGAAGAGACACAGAAGCCAAGGGGCAAGCCAAGTTTAGAATATCCTCCTCTGTCCAATCCTTCAGAACAAGATGGCAGAAGATTGTAACAATATGGCCTCACTGAACAGTAAGAACTTACAGAGAAAAATGAAAGATTAAAGAAAGTAGAGAAGAGCTCAGACTAAACAAAATCATTCAAAAGGTATTAAGGATGAAACTGTAAAGAAGATAACCAACCAAAGACAGAACATCTACACAAGATTATGGAAACATCACGTCCGAATGGACTTACAGAAGAGAAATGAAGTTCCTTGTGTACAGGGACTGCATCACTCATATCTCTGTATCCTCCCCAGGGCCTGGCATACAATGTTTGCTGAATTAAGCTGAAATGGAATGGCACTGAAAAGAGAACAATGATGGGGGAAAGTAGTTTGATTACTCTCAGAACAATCAGATTGGATCAACTGTACACAAAGGAGATCCATGTGTCGGAGGCAAGGACAGTAAAAGGATCCATTTCTCAAAGTATGTGAAAGAGGAGGTACTAAAGTCATAGGGAAAAGTCACATCTCATTACTCATGGAAGGCAACTGAGAGAAGGTCAATAACTACAAACCCATATGCCTATTTTCCCACCTACAAAATGTTTTCAAAGAATAATGTACACATATTTAAGACATCCCTGATGACAGTATTTGAAGAGAACAGTCAAAATTTTTTAAGGAAAATTTCATAGCAGATGAAGTGTTGATATCATCTTATAACATAAATTTGTAGAGAATTTAAGCTCCCACTGTTTATTCTTTGCTAAATATATATGTATAAATATGTACACACACACACATAATATATAAGCATTTCATTCCATAAGGCAAAACATCTTAAACACTCTCCAACAACAAGATGTAGTTCATGCAAATACCAAAATTATACAAGATTCTCTGAAGGACAGAACAAAGAGAACTTTGTGTGATGAGGAAGCCAACAGAATCTTATTCATTCAAGGAAAACACCTTTAAAATATAACATACTTAGTTAACTCAAAGATCAAACGAGAAACAATGTTTCAAAGATATGGAAGGAGTACATATAAATAAAGTACGAAGGAGAAATACAAGAATACAATTTAAATTCTGTTTCCTACTTCAAAAATAAATGTAACCACTTCTTAATTTTAGATATATTGGAGGAAAATTATCTTTATAAAAGTACTGATGTACTGATTTTTGGGGAAATCTATTTTATTAATCTATGTGATATTAAACTTTTATTACATGTTTTGTTTATTTTTTTGTTTCAGAGTGACTTCCTTTCTCTTCTTTCTTTTATTTACACTGGGACTAATTTGGAAGCGTAGTCTAAAACGAAGCAAATTGGCCAATTCTTGATTATCATTATGTGTTGAGGAACCTATCTGGATTCTAGTTTTTATTCCATTTTTCTCCTTTTCCTAATTTTTTGTTTCTTGCTAATATTACTTCCACCAGAGGGCAGACAAATGAAATAAGAGGTTAGGAAACAACATTGTTACTTTTAACTTCCTGAGAAGATAAACAGCTTCCTCCTCACACCCAATATTAAATGGTGGGCCAGACAGGTTCCTTTGGAACCAGGCTATGCAACTAAAGCAAATATGCTACAATACGGCCTGGCCAGTCTTATGAGTAGACTAGGAAGCAAAACTGGAGAGGACCAAAAAATTTTCCCAAATTTCCTCATCTGCCTACTATATTATCAAGCCAGAGACTCCCACATTCAATATTCCTTACTTTTTGCCACTGACTTTTAAGAGCTATTGTTCTTTGAGAGCTATTAAGCCATTATGCCCTATTTTAAAAAAATGTATTAAGATCTTTTTGTTTTTGTTTTTTTTTAAACCCTTGTACTTCGGTGTATTGTCTCATAGGTGGAAGATTGGTAAGGGTGGGCAATGGGGGTCAAGTGACTTGCCCAGGGTCACACAGCTGGGAAGTGGCTGAGGCCGGGTTTGAACCTAGGACCTCCCGTCTCTAGGCCTGACTCTCAATCCACTGAGCTACCCAGCTGCCCCCAGTATTAAGATCTTTTAAGGAAATAAGTTTCTCTGATTATCTAAGCCATCACCAAGCAAGGTCTCTATGGTGGTAAGAGACACAAGAGAAGCATATTTTGATGAAGGAATGAAAAAAAAAAAGATGTCAGAGTATGTATCTTGTAAAAGCTCTGAGTTAGGAAGATTTAACACATAAGTATTAGGATGTTTGCAAAATATGCTGAACAGAAAAATGGGACTAGTCAAAAACAAACCTCATCATTTTGCTTAGGCCTAACTGAATATAACTGCTCAGAACTGGACAAATAGCTACTGCATGGATAGATAGTAAAACAAGGTCAGACAAAAAAGAAATGATTTAAGAAAATTTTAAGAGACTGTAATTTTAAAATGTCTTTAAATTTGTCAAGCAGCAAGACAAAGTGGTGAAGCCTAGAACAATAACTGATTAAGGAGCAGTCATTATTCTGAATACTCTGAAGTAAGCATTGTTGGCCCGTTTGGTTCCCAGCACAGACAATACAGGGCCAGAAGTAGTCTTCTCTGTTGGCAATTTTTGGTTGTCTAATGGCAAAGTGATATTTCTGTACTATCCATGCTATTTCTCCCATTAACAGAGACAGATTGTTTTCCTTTCCTTTCAAATAGTAATGGCAATAAATAAGGTTTTTTAAACAAGGTGAGGCAACATAAAGAACACAACTGGAAGGTCCAGACCCAACAACTGGATTCTGGTGTCAACACTGCCATTAAACTAGTGTAAACCATGACAAGTCCCTTCATCTCACTGCGCCTATTTTTTTTTATTTTTATTTTTTTTATTTTAAACCCTTAACTTCTGTGTATTGACTTATAGGTGGAAGAGTGGTAAGGGTAGGCAATGGGGGTCAAGTGACTTGCCCAGGGTCACACAGCTGGGAAGTGTCTGAGGCCGGATTTGAACCTAGGACCTCCCGTCTCTAGGCCTGGCTCTCAATCCACTGAGCTACCCAGCTGCCCCTGCGCCTATTTTTTTAAATCTACAAGTGAGAGGACTGGAATAGATATCCTCTAAATTTCCTTTTCACTCTAAACTTTGAGGATAGTTTGATACTATCAAGAAACAGAGCAGTTTGTGAACCTGAACAACAATGGTGGCTGTTCTTAGTACCATCACTGCCACGACCAAAGAGAATTAGATTGTAAGTACAGTTCTACCTTTTAACTTGAGCAATAGTTTTTCTTTTAATTAGGCAATTCTAAATCTGAGAAGTTCAGCAATAGGCTCTATCAGCCACTTGCTCTCTACTACAATAATGTTAGTTACTGTTTTATTTTTACAAACTAATTTGGCCACAGAACACTTTGGGACTTGAATGAAGTCTATACATGTTGCCTGGAGGGATGAGGGAACAGAGTCTAAGGATATGTAATACTCTCAGATATAAAAAAATAAGAGAGTTGGAAAATTCTGGCACAAGAAAGCACAAATTAAGCCTATTTCCATTACAATAACAAAAAAAATTGCCATAAGTAATTTTAATAATGTTAATATGTAATTTTTAAATCACATTTAGAATATTAAAACTGTAAGACTGAGGTAGAAAAGTGTACCAATGTGCAAAAGCAAATTCTGAGTAGGAAGTCTTCCACTTAATGCAAATAAAACCCTTAGAATTTATTTATGCATGAATCAAAATTCAATAGTTCAACTACCATAAGAAATAGGTATTTTAGCTCTAGGCATTTATTTAACCATATAGGAGCATTGTATATCTGTGCAATAGGTAAAATATTAGCTACTGTCTCATGATGTTGAGTTATCTTTTATGACAAGAAAATTTATCTCCACAGCTCAGAGAAAGAGAATTCCAGGACTGAGCCATGATAGTATGGGTTTGACTCTGGCTTCTGACACATCCTAAATGGATGACAAGCAAATCACTTAACCTCTTAATGCCCTAGATCAGTGATTCCCAAAGTAGGCACCACCGCCCCCTGGTGGATGCTGCAGAGATCCAGGGGCACAGTGATGGCCACTGGTGCATTTATCTTTCCTATTAATTGCTATTAAAATTTTTAAAAATTAATTTCCAGGGCACTAAGTAATATTTTTTCTGGAAAGGGGGCGGTAGGCCAAAAAAGTTTGGGAACCACTGTTTTAGATGGTAAAGACTAGAAACTGCAAATCAGGTTCCCACCTGCATTTTCAGAGAAAGCACTTTTAAAGTGCTTCTTACGCTGATAAAATCAAAAGTCAAATTCCCCTCCAAAAAGGGGGTAAGGAAAGACAGGCAATGTGCTAGCTACTGGGATATAAAGATGAAAATGGAGTAGTATCTACCCTAAAAAAGCTTATATTTTTTTTTTAATTTTAAACCCTTAACTTCTGTGTATTGACTTATAGGTGGAAGAGTGGTAAGGGTAGGCAATGGGGGTCAAGTGACTTGCCCAGGGTCACACAGCTGGGAAGTGTCTGAGGCCGGATTTGAACCTAGGACCTCCTGTCTCTAGGCCTGGCTCTCAATCCACTGAGCTATCCAGCTCACCCCAAAAGCTTATATTCTATACAGTTACATAACACATTTACAAAAAAAAACACTCACTACAATACTCCAGTATCCCATATCTGAATAACACAGCTATAGTAAAGTCATACAGCAAGAAAATTCATTCTAGGCTCAACAACAAAAGATTCTTACAGAAGCACACATCATTATCTCAATACAACTTGCAACCATGCAAAAACCATGTAGCCAACAATTAGTCCAGTACGAATTCTATTTACTTTTTGTATTTTATTTTATTTTTTAAACCCTTACCTTCCATCTTGAAATCAATACTGTGTATTGGTTCCAAGGCAGAAGAGTGATAAGGCTAGGCAATGGGGGTTAAGTGACTTGCCCAGGGTCACACAGCTGGGAAGTGTCTGAGGCCAAATTTGAACCCAGGACCTCCCGTCTCTAGGCCTGGCTCTCAATCCACTGAGCTACCCAGCTGCCCCCTTTTATTTATTTTTTAATTACTTTTCTTTTACTTTTTAAATGGTTCAAAAGCCAAAAGAATACCCTGATGCACCACAAATTTACATCACGCCCCAGTCATGGGAAAAAGAATTAATTCCACAGATTTAAAAGGAAAATGAGCTATCAAACGTACCTATTAGTGGTCCTAGACAAGTCCTTGCAGCTAAGAATTTATCCTCATCACAACCAATTTTCCAAACCAATATATAATTTTCTAAAAAGGTAACCGATGTAGAACATTAAAGTACAAACATTACTTTATCATGATGGCTAAGTTTATGATTATTCTGAATAGTAGGTACCAGTAGAAGTTTATAATACTTCTTTAAATTGATCTCCAAATGAACTGTACTAGGAGAAAACAAATACTTATGGAAAACTGTTATTCTGATCTAAGTCTGCACAAAAGGCCCAGTTAATTGATGAAAAGCAAAATTTCAAAAATCTAGGAGTAGTGATGAGGAAAAGTGTCACCTAAAAAACCACAGTTATGCAAGGCAGAATTTCTCCATTCTAGTTGGAATGAACAAAGCTGAACTCCCACATAGAAGTTATTTTTAAAACAAAATTTGAAATTATTGTTAAATTCTTGTTCAAGGGCTTAAAAGCAGAGAATACATTTTGGAGTAGTACATAATTTTAATTAGCAGGAAAATAGCCCCCAAAGTATGTTTTCTCTACCATTATAAATTCTACCAGATCTGAAAGAAGTACAGTATCTGTCTGCCTCAATCTCAGTTGAGAAGACTGGGAGGATAGAATTGTTGGACTGACTAATAAAGAATCGTGTATCGATTATCAATTGGGCCCTAAAGTATGTCCAAATGCAAAGTCATCTCAGCACAATTTAGCCTACTACAAGGAGTGGGAAAAACCCCAAACCTTTCTTCATTTACCTAAAAAAAAGAAAAACAAAACTGATCCATATTGGCAAAGGCTTGCCACTGCATTAGCACAGAGTAAAAACGTTTTTCTTTCACAGTAAATCCATATGTTTCTGAATAAGTGAAGAGCAAGTTTTGAGGCTATGATATATTCATTAGGGAGGTAGAAGAATATTCAGTCATAAAAAGAAAGAAAAAGAAGGAAAATAAAACCTCTCCTTGGTAAATTTTCTCCACTTACAACCTTTTAAAAATGTCCACAGAACTGTATTTATGTTTTTCTTCTAGATCGGGGTTCTTACTTTTTGTGTCACAGACTCCTTTGGCTGTCTGGTGAAGCTTACAGACCACTTCTCAAAATAATTACTTAAATGCATGAAATAAAGCTGACAAAATTACAAAGGAAATCAATTATAGTGAAGTACAGTCATCAAAATATTTTTTTAAAGTCTAAGGATCCAGGTTAAGAATTTATGGACTTTATAATATATATAAATTGCCATTTAAGAAATACTTTGATTCAACACCAATGGCATCTTTAATTCTTCATTAAGAACTTAATGTTTGTTGAATTACACATGGGTTCTTTTATGTAACTTATAACATCTTCTACCTTCTCCCATCTTCTAAGTTTTGTTTTGAACAATTAAACATTACTTTAAAAGATTCAAGTACAGTCTAATGATAATTAAAGGGTACTGGTGCTAGATTGGTCTTTAAGGAAAGTTGGGTGGTCTGAAGGACACAAAGGAAGTAAACAGCACTCAAACTGAAGGAGTGCTTTACTATACATACATACACAAAGAGACACAAGCAAACACACACACACATGCACACGCACGCACGCGCAAACACGCACTCACTCATTTTCCTAGACAATGGAACCATTTGTAAAGCCAAAGCCCAAATCTCCAGATAATATCCATGAAGCAATAAACCAGATAGGATGGGAGATGGAGGAGAGGGGGCAACAGCAAGAGAGCAACGGAAAAAATTATGTCAGAAAATCTGAGTTTAAATACTACCTCACTGATCTTGTTTCCTTATTTGTAAGAAAATAGGCATTGGCTAGATTATTCCTAAACTCTAAATCTATGATGCTGTTTTTCTCACATCAGGGTAGCAAAAGAGAAGAAACAATGCATAAACCCCAGTTCTAATCTCAAGATGCAAGTTGAACATTCCTTACAAACAAAAAGGTCAACATAGGAAGGAAGAAGGAAAGTCAGAGACTCATAGGATTTAGAGGTAGAACAGAACTTAAGAGATCATGTAATCTAATCTTCTATTTGACAGATGAGGTAACTGAGACCCTGTGAACAAAAATAACTTGTCCAAGGTCTCACAACTAATCTGAGACAAAGCCAGGAATAGAACCCAGTCTATTGTTCTTACTACTACACAATGGAGATGAATTGGATGCCTGTACCAAGTCATTCAAATGAAAACTCCTAGAATCATAGATGTGAAAGGGGAAGGAATCTTAGACAACATCATGTCCAACTGTTACTTCAAACATGGAGAAGTTGAGGACTAGAAAGGTACAGATTTCTTTGCAGGAGGGGAAGCTTTAAGCTTCCCTCAAGCTCCATCAGAGGGTAGGAAGAAACAACCATAAGGACATCCCCTGGAAGAAGAGGTAGCCCAGCACCCAGCAGGAAGGGCAAAAGCAAACTCAATTACAAGTCAATAGTACATGGGGGGGGGGGGGAGAGAACCCTAATTCGAACTTAGGCTTCATTGAAAGAATAGTGTCTGTGAGCAGGGAGCTGATAACACTCCTACTGAACTCCACACAAAGACCAGACAAACCATATGTTCGGTTCTTGGTACCTCACTTTAGGACAGCCTCTGATAAACTGTAAAATGTCCAGAGAAAGACAACTAGGGCCTGGAGATCATGACAACTCTGTGGCATGAACTAGACATGCTTAGCCTAAAGAAGAGAATTCTGGAGGGGACATGATAAAAAGTCTTCAAATAAGGTTCAAATGGAGAAGAGTGATGATAAGACCCAGGATTAGAATAGGTAGAAAATGTAGAGAAGCAAACCAAGAAGCATTTATTGATGGTCTACTGCCTTGTGCGCTAGGTCATAGGGTTTAAAAGAAAAGCAAGAAATAATCATCCATTCCACCCTCATGCCCCCTTTAGGAAACTTACTTTCTAAAGGCTGAGACAACACACACAAAGCAGATTTAGATTTGCTGCAAGGAAAAAAGATTCCTCAACTGATCCCAAAGTGGATAGGTTTTGCCTCCTTCCTAGAGGGTGGCAGGCAAAAGGTGAAGAACCACTTGGGTCTCTTGGAGGCAGGAGGGATAACTCTCATTAAGACAGACCTCAAGGCAAGGCATCTTACCTCCTAGGACCTTTATTCATTTATAAAATGAGGGGATTGAACCAAAAAACCTCTAAGATTCATAAGATCATTGATATATAGCCCAAAGTCTGCTAGTCCCCCCTCCCCATTCCCTCAATTTACAGATGGGGAAACTGAGGCTTAGGGAGGCAAAGTGACTTGTCAAGTATGACAGTGGGCTTAGAATTGAAGTCTTCTGTTTCTAGTACTAAGTGTTCTTTAAATGATTCTATTGAATGACTTCAGAAGGGAAGGGAATAAACATTTATTAAGCATCCACTATGTGCCAGGCACCTTACAAATATGATCTCATTTGATCCTCACAACAACACTTGAAAGTAGGTGCTATTGTCATTCCCATTTTACAGCTGAAAGAAACTGAGACAGGCAGAGGTTAAGTGATCTGATCACACAAATAAGTAAGTCTCTGAGGCTGGATCTGAACTCAGATCTAGCCCTCCATCCACTCTTGCACCAACCACCGGAGGAGCTGCTGCCTGAAGTCCCTCTAGCTCTAAATCTCTGATCCATCCCATGGCTCTAAGAGCTGGAATGGTTCCAAGGCCTCTGAAAGCCATTCTTCACAATTACAGAGTTGGGGAAATTGAAGGTGGAAGAAGAAAAGGAAGGAGAGAAGAGGAGGAAGGGGAAAAAATGGAAGAGGAGAAGGGGAGGGAGGGGGAATAGGAGGAGAGGGAAAGGCAGAAAAAGGGAGGAGGAAGGAATAAGGGGGAAGAAAGGAAGAAAAAGGAAAAGAACTAAGAGAGAATTGGAGGAATAAGAGGGAAGGGGGAGGAAGGGGAGAGGGAAGAGCCAAAAAGGGAAGGGGAAAGAGGAGGGAAATCTCAAAGTGGAAAAGGGGGAGGATGAAGGGGTGCAGGAAGGGAAAGGGAGACGGAAGGGGAGGAGGAGAGAAGAAAGTATAGGAAAAGGGGGAGAAAGGGAAGAGGAGAGGAAACGAGAATGGAGGAGGAAAGGGAGTGAGGAAGAAAAGGAGGAAGGTGAAAGGAGGGGAGGAAGAAGGAAAAGGGAGGAAGGAAGAGGGGGGAGGGAGGAGGAAGAAGCGCAGGAAGGAGGAAAAGGAGGAGGAGGAAGAGGGAAGGGGAGGGACGGAGAAGAAGGGCCGGCGGGCGGCTCATCGCCGAGCCTTAGGCTCACCTGCCTGCAAGGCCTGGTGCGCGGCTCCCTGGCTCCCTCCCTGCTAGGCCGGGCTCGGACTGGGGCTCCGGCTCCTCTAGCTTCGGCGGCGCGGGATCGAGCGCTCGCGGTTCATAGCCCCGGGGCCGGAGGCCCGGACCGCCCGGCCACACCCAGAGCGGCGCGGCAGCTTTAGCAGCCGGGAGTGGGCGCCTTGCCCGAGCCTAGGATCCTCAGACGCCGCCGCCGCCGCCGCCCCGGAGCCTCCTCTTCGTCCTTCGCTTTCGCCGCCCCAGCAACTATCACCGAGCCCCGCGCCGCTGCCACTCCCGCTCCGGTTCCCGCAGCCGAACCACCCTCAAGCAGCTAGCTAGGGAGGGAGTGGCCCGACGCCGCCGCGGGGGGCCGCGCAGGCACCGCCCTCTCCCCCCGCCCCCGCGCCTCAATGGTACAGCCCCCCCAACCAGGCCTCCGGCGGACCGACCCACTCTGACCTAAAAAGGGGGGGAAAAGAAAGGGAAGAAGTACAGCGCATGCGCGGGAGGCGGCTGCGGCCCGGCCGGCTTCCTATTTTCTCACTGGGGGCCAGAAGGGCGGGGAGGAGGGAGGGTCGTTCCCGGCCTCTTTGGTTTTCTCTGCAGCTGCGGCAGAATCTAATTCCTGGATTTTGTGGCGAGAGCGCTAAAGGCCTCGGGAGCCCTGCAGGTTCCATCCCTTTCCAAGGCCATTGAGGAAAGGCGGAGTGTAAGCTTCCTGAGGGCCGACCCTTTGCACTTTTGTCCTGAAATCTTCCGCGCCCAGCGGGGAGCCGGCCCTATGTAACCCTGACCCTTCAGTCCTCTGGCACCCCACCCGGGTGCGGGCCTCATCACTCATCTGCTGGGGCCGGGTCCGCGCGCCCCAAGCCTCTCCGCACTCTCACCCGCCCTAGCCATTTAGCGGTTCAAGCCATTTCCAGGGAATGCCACCCCGCTGATCTATAAACCCCTGTGGCTCCCTAGTGCTTCCAGGAGCAAATACTGAATGCTATTTGACTCGTAAGATCCTGCATAACCCAGCCCCTTTCACCTTCCCCCTTTTCTTTTAAAAACCCTCCTAAGGACACAAGAGTCAATAGTGGGTATTGTTCCCAAAGCAGATCTGTAAGGGCTAGGCAATGGGGTGCAGGTGGAGCTGTTAAGTGACTTACCCAGGGTCACATGGGTATGAAGTGCCCGAGACCTTTTATTTTTCTGCCCATTCTTCTTTCCCCCTTCCTTCTCTCCTTTTACGCCCCCTTTTCCTCCACTTCTTAGCTCCCTCCTCCACTTACACCTTCCTCCTTCGATTTTCTGTCTTAACATCCAGAAAAAGTATCCTGATCTTTCTATCTCCAGGCCTGGCTTGGTATATATTTGTATACATGTTGCCTCTCCCATTAGATTGTAAGTTCCTTGAGGGCAGGGACTGTGTTTTGCTCTTTTTGTATTCCCCAAAACTTAGCATAGTACCTGGCACTGAGAAGCTCATTAAAACCTGATTGATTGATCACTACATGAAGAACCAGGGGGCTTCTGGGGTTCCTTGGGCCAGATTCTGATCAGTCTGACAACAAGCATTTATTAAGCAACTATAATGTGCAACACTGTAAAACCGGGAGAAAAAAGGCATAACATTCATATGAGAAGATATATTCAGGATGAATTGGGGATAATCAACAGAAGGCCCAGCATTAAGGGGGTGATGCAAAGACAAAAGGAACATGAAAGGGCATCGAGGTGGTTCAGTGGATAGACAGACCTGGCTTCAAATCTGGTCTCAGACACTTCCTAACTGTGTGGCCCTGGGCAAGACACTTAATCCCAGTTGCCCAGCCCTTACCACTCTTCTGTCTTGGAACTGATACTAAGACCGAAGGTAAGAGTTTTGAATATAAATATTTATCACATATATTTGCTATGAATATACATTCATAAAAAGTGCACAATAACTACCCACTATGTAGAAGGTACAGGTCCAAACTTAGCACAGTACATGGCAAATAGTAGTAATAAATGTCGACTGACTTGAGCAAGTCACTTCGCTTTCTGAGCCTCGATTTTATCCTGTGTAAAAGGAGTCTGAGTCCCTTTTGGGTCCTGTAATTCTGTAATAGACACAGAAATAAGCTAAAACTCAATTTGGTTTCACTTCTCAGTTTCTGATCCAATGTGTTATTTCCTCCAGCTTCCCCACAGCCTACAGCCTCAAGAGCTTTGCTCCCCGTGAACCACTGATGGGGCCATATGTATGCATATTGTTCAAGGAGAGCTGTAATTGCAGGCTACCTGCTCTGCTCGCTGAAGCCAGTATTTTAGATTTGTGTATCCAACTAAAATCCAAAATAAACACACCCATTGCGTTGGCTCATTCGGAAATCTAGGCAGTAGGAAAGAGTAGTTTTCCCCCCTTTTCCCCTTCACCCTCCCTTTCTTGGGGGCTAATCCGATATGATGGACCGTTGCTATAGCACTGGATCTCTGACGTTAAACAGTTTTAAAGAAACAACGCAGAATTTTGAAAACTGCTGAGGAGTTAGTGCACTGGAACCTCTTTGTTGGTGGGGAGAGAAAGAGAGAGAGAGAGAGACAGAGAGACAGAGAGAGAGAGAGAGACAGACAGACAGACAGAGAGACAGAGAGAGAGAGACAGAGAGAGAGAGAGAAAAGGAGAGGAAGAGAGAGAAGAGAGGGAGCTCAGAGGGAAGGAGGGAGAGAGAGAGACTTGAAAAATATCATTGCAAGACTGGAATACTCCCACAGCTTTCCAGGCTGTCATCCTTAGATAGAAACTATCACTTGCAAGAAATTAAGAAAATTTTTGAAAAAAATGATAGCTCTTAGACTTTTCTAGGAGGTGGAAAGGTGAAGAAGAAAGGGAGGAAGAGAATGGAGAAGAAAGAGGAGGGGATACATTTAGGGATCAGGCCTAGGGGGACTAAATTAGGGGATTTAATTGGACTCCCCCCCCCCACCCCCCATTAGATGCCAGCTTCTGGAGGTCAGGGACTGTTTTTTGTTTTTCTATTTGTCCTTGATGCTTCCCACAGCTCACATAAAAGTAAGTAAGCCCTTACTTAATCAATGCTTGCTGATCATAAAATCCTCTTATAGAATGTAAACTCCTTGAAGGCAAAGAATGTCTCATTTTTGTCTTTGTACCCCACTGTGCCTGAGGCATATTAGAAGGATGTATGTGTATGTGTGCATTTTTTTTCCTCAGCCTCATTTATACCAAAGAGACCCTCAGAAAATTCTAGAGAATTTGGTTAGGATAAGAGTGTCATGTGTTTGAAAGGCCTCCAAGAAAATCAAACCCAGAGATTCCACTTTCTCAGAGATCAGCAATTCTTGATGTGAGATGGAACTGGGGGTAGGAGGAGCAGGAGGAGTGAGTTAGAGTTTGGAAAAGATTATCACCTAGCTTTTCTCATTAGATCCCACCCCTTCGAAACAGTTTGCATTAAAGGCATAAAAGCCTAAAAGCATAAAAGATTTTTCTGTTACTGCTTCCAACATTTAGAATAAATAATGCAAAGCAAACGCTTCTATATTTCTTTGACTAATAAATGATCTGGGCAGAGAAACTGCTGAATGGATAAAATCCAAGTACCAAAGGGGTGAATTTTAATTATCACCACAACGATTCCCCTTCCAAGAGCATCATTCATCATATTGGTGTTTTGCTTCATCTGCTGCCATGTCATTCTGCAGCCAGTGCTGGTTAAAGCATAAAACCATACTGCGCATCTGAAAGTGGAATTGATAAACAGAATTTCATTATCAGAAACCATCTTGCAAACCCAAGATTGCATCGAAGCAATCTAGCAATTATGGATTATGCTAAAAGATAACAGAAATTATGAGAAAGTTGAAAAACACAAAGCATAGTTAAAATTTTAAAACCTGCTGTATTTTGGATCTGTCCATTATAGTTGGATATTTTTATTCTACTATTTATGATTTTCTTTGTAAAGGCATGATGCCTAGCACATAGTAGGTACTTAAGAAATACTTACTATCTGACTAACTTCTCCCTGTATACTAAATATTTTTCTCTCTGAATATAATGTGCAAATTGTAATGTTCAAAAATTCAGCACATCCTACAAACAAACTGTTGGCAATAGGAGTGGGCAATTGATGCTGGAGATGGCAAGGACCATCACCAACAAAACCTCTACCCCTTTTTTCAACCTTAGAGTATCAGAAATGCTTAGAGATGTAACTTCAGAGATGTAACTGCTGAAACTAGCCCCTTTTATCTTTCCCACAGTGTGTCCCTTGATGCATATCATCATCTTCATTACCAACCAACTATGAAAATTAAAAATGAAAGTTATTAACAAGATCTACTGCAGTGTCATGGTTTTATTGTTACCCAGTGATGAGGCAGCTCAGGTATTTTTAGGAATCTGGAGGAAGCAGGCCCTTAATCAGTCCCTGGAAAAGTGTTTATTGGTCTTTGTTTAATTCTCAGAAGACAGACATCCTCAGCACACAACAGAGATCTGGAAGCTATCCCCTTGCCCACATATACACAATGCACTATTTTTGTCTTATCTTTTTACTGCTAAGGTTTATGAAGTTTCCTTATTTTTTTTCAAGGTCTAAAATCCTATGATCCTAGTCTTAATGGTTTTCATAATCCCCAGCACTTTTTTCAGGTTACAGACCTGGCCTCTTTCTTTTGCATTCTCTCATATAACTCTGGTCTATATGGGTGTGAAAATAATGGGAAGTCCTACAAATTCATAGTCTGGCCCAGAGTCCATCAGTATGTAGATCAGGCTTATCCTTTAACCATGAGAAGATCCAAGCAATGAAACTTCCACTATTTAGTAAAATTATGGCCTAAACTTTTTCCCTTGCACCCTCTGACAGTGTTCCATCACATGCATGTAGGTATATTGCAACTGATCTCCCCCATATTCAAGTCTTATTTGCATCCATCCTTCTGCCATAGAGGTAACCCAAAGTTTTTCAAAAACTATTCCTGAGGAGCATAGATTATGGTCTATGGTTCAGTGGACCTAGTCAACAAGCCAAGTCAAATCACAAGCATTTATCTAGCACTCACTATTTGTCAGGCAATTCAATAAAAGTTTAGAATAAAAAAAATGAAAAAAAAAACAAGCAAAAAGAAAAGATGATCTCTCCATTAGCTCATGGAGCTTACATTCCAAGAACAAAGGTGACACATAAAAGGGAACTGAAGAGGGGGTGGGAGAAGGAAGAGAAGGTACCAGTGTCAGAACATTGTGGTGAAGGGGCAAATAGATGGTAGAGAAAAGTGTGCCAGGCCTGGAGTTGGGAAGAACTGGGTTCAAAACTGGTTTCAAAGGCTTCCTAGTTGTGTGACTCTGGGCAAGTCACTTAATTTAATTTGTCTAGCCTTTGTTCTTCTGACTTAGAGTTTTTTCCTAAGATAGAAAGTAGAGGGTTTTTTAAAAAAATTGTTGTAGAGTTGGGAGTCAGGAGCAGAGCCAGGAAAAGAGTAAAGGATGGATGGCCTGGACGATTCCTCAAAATAGAGTTTCCCAAAGGAACTCACCACTGGAAGGAGAGAGTTGCAGGGGCAGAGAAATCTTGGGGGGGGGGGTGTCTGGTGACTACCTGTATCTCTTTTGTGTGAGGATCAGCCTAGATAAGTTATTAAAAGTGTCATAACCAGGTCAGAATACTACAGAATCTCTTCGACACCTTTTACTAAGTCACAGAGGGTAGGAGTACCCATACCAACAAAATCATGCACCCTGGAAATACTGAAGTATTGGGTCTTACAGTTCAATTATTAGGAAAAGTTATTCTTGGTAGTGTGAACAAAACCTGGCAAAAATGAAGCTACATTTGGGCCAGTCCACATTATAGTTTTAGAGATGATAGAATCTATTGCCCTACTCTAGTCCAATGCCCTCATTTTAGAGATGAAGAAACTGAGGCCAAAAAAAGTAAAATAATTTGCCCAAGAGATTGCAGTTGTTATAAGTAGCAAAGACAGGATTCAAGTGTAGCTCCAGTAACTCCAGTCACATTGTACTTTAAATGGCACAGTAGATAGAGTGTGAGACCTGGAGTGAAGAGGATTCATCTTTACGAATTCAAATTTAGCCTCAGACACTTTCTAGCTATGTGAACCATGGGAAGTCACTTAACCCTGTTTGCCTCAATTTCCTCATCTATCAACTGAGCTTAGAGAGGAAAATGGCAAAAATGCCATTTGCCATTATTTTTGCCAAGTGAACCCTAAATGGGGTCATGAAGAATCAGACATAACTGAATAACAACCACAACCTTAGATTTAAGGTTCCTTGGGGAAAAGGATTCAGTCTTCTATTTGGGGGACCCTCAGCAGGACCCAGAGCTTTGTCTACCTCAGGGTGGATAATCAGTAGATCCGGTAGCTTACTAACTCTTCTCCAGTTTGGCATTCAAAGCCCTTCATAACCTGGTCTCCTACCTAGCTTTCTAGTATTCTTACACTTGACTCCTCTCTATGGACTTTACTAACCAGTGACTTTAGCTTCCTTGGCTCTCCTCCAACCAAGTACTCCATCTCCTGACTGGGCATTTCGTTCTGTCTCCCATGCTTGGAGTGCTCTTCCTCTTGGTCTTCTCTTCTCATTTACAGAGGATGCCCAGCACAGCATCATTTCCCACTCAGCTACACTCCTCTGGACTTTATCATACTCTCCCTCTTATTCTGGCCCCTTTTTAGTTTCACCTTACATATTGTCCTCCTCCTTCATTCTATTTCAAGCTCCTAGAGGGTAGGGATTGCTCATTGTCTTTCTCTGAATCCCCAGCACGGCATCTTTTTCTTCTCTTCTCATTCATTCCTTAATCCTTTGCAATCAGTTCAAATCGCTTTCTCCAGCATTGTCAATAATCTTTTAATGGACAAATCTGATGGCCTTTTCTCAGCCTCCATCCTTTTCAATCTATCTGCTATTTTCAATGCTGCTGACCTCCCCACCCCCTTCTCGGATATTCCTCCTCTTTGGATTTTCATGACTTTACAGCTCTCCTGGTTCTCCTATCTGTCTGACTCCTTTATGGGCACCTCTCATGACTTATCTTATGCTTCTCAGTTCCTTAGTTGGGGATATTCCCCAAAGTTCTGTCCTAGGCTCTCATCTCTTCTCCCTCTTTGCCCATATCGGTGGCTTCCATGGATTTAATTATCATCTTCACGCATTTGACCCACCAAATCATCAATGTCCAATATTCATGAAGCGTGTGAGCCTTGGAGATGCAAAGGAAGACAAAAGGCAGTCACTACCCTCAAGGATTTTACTCTCTAATGGGACAGACAAAATTAAAAAAAAAAATAGGTATAGACAAGATATAGACAGGATAAATGGGAGGGCATTCAGAGGCAAGGCTCTAGACCAGTGGTTCCCAAACTTTTTTGGCCTACCGCCCCCTTTCCAGAAAAAAATATTACTTAGCCCCCTGGAAATTAATTTTTAAAAAATTTAATAGCAATTAATAGGAAAGATAAATGCACCTGTGGCCATCACCGCTTCCCTGGAACGCTGCAGCACCCACCAGGGGGCGGTAGCGCCCACTTTGGGACTCACTGCTCTAGAAGTTGGAAGGGGGACCAGAAAAGTGTTCTACAGAAGGTGGGATTTGAGCAGGGGACTGAGGTGAGGAGGGGTAACATTCCAGGTATGGGGATAACCAACGAAGAGTTATGAGATAGGAGACAATGTAATGTTCAAGGAACAACAAAAAGACCTAGCCTGCCTCTCCCTTGAGCTTCTGTCTTGTATTAATAATTGCCTATTGAACATTTCAAATCAGATGTCCTGAAGAATCCTGGTTTAAAAAAAATGCAAAGATCCAGGACAATTCCAAGAGATTCACGACAAAAAAAAAAAAAAAGTCATCCACTATCATAGAAGAAACTGATGAAGTCTCAATATGGAACGAAGCATACTATTCTTCATTTTATTTCCTTCATGAGTTTTTTTTTCTGTTTTAGCGATATGCATCTTCTTTCACAACATAACACACATGGAAATATGTATTGCATGATCGCACATGCACCACTTACATCAGATTACCTGCCATCTTGGGGACAGAGGAGGGAGGGAGAGAACATGGGTTTCAAAATGTCAGAAAATGATTATTAAAAACTGTATCTACATGTTAGAAAAAATCAAGATGTAGCTCAAGCACTACAATTTGATCCTCCAGTGTGAAAGCCCCTTGTGTGCAAGCTCTGTATAGGTTTTTATCTTTTTATCTCAGTCTTACCAACAGTAGATGCTTCATAAATCTTTCTTTAATTGAATTGAATTTTAAGTGCTATCTGCCTGGTTTTGTGAGGAACTACTTTGTTAGGTAGGTAACACTATACATTGGAAAGAGCCAGACTTTAGATTCAGAGGATTTGAGTGCAAATCCTGACTCTCATACTTATTGCCAATAGGACCATAGGCAAGCCACTTAGCCTTAAAGGGTGTTCTGGACCAGGCCTAACTCAAGCTGGTCTAGTAGTTTAGGTTCAGTAGAGGGACAAAATGATATAATCACAGACCATCCAACATTTAACAAAGACATTTACTTAATAATAGTGTTGAAAGGATCTCCAAAACAGATACAATATTGATTCAGTTGGGTATAACTTTACCATATTTGCCTTGGTAGTGCCCAGTGAGCAGGGTGTGTGTGTGTGTGTGTGTGTGTGTGTGTGTGTGTGTGTGTGTGTGTGCAATCTGAGTGACTACTGACTCTTCATGTCCTGGGTATTTGTACATTAAGCTTCATCAAAGGTTCAAGCCTCAGACTTCTGGACCAATTAGATCTCAGGGATGGTTTCATTACTTTGTAGGGTAAAATTAGTCTTACCTATAAGATAGAGACTGGCAGATGTTGCTCCTACCAGAGTAGATCTCAGTGTTGTTATTTATAAAATGAGAAGATTGGGCTTGATAACTTCCATAGTCCCTTCCTGATCTATAATCCTCTGAACCTTAAAGTTTCTGTTTCTTCTTCCTTCTTCCTTCTTCCTTCTTCCTTCTTCCTTCTTCCTTCTTCCTTCTTCCTTCTTCCTTCTTCCTTCTTCCTTCTTCCTTCTTCCTTCTTCCTTCTTCCTTCTTCCTTCTTCCTTCTTCCTTCTTCCTTCTTCCTTCTTCCTTCTTCCTTCTTCCTTCTTCCTTCTTCCTTCTTCCTTCTTCCTTCTTCCTTCTTCCTTCTTCCTTCTTCCTTCTTCCTTCTTCCTTCTTCCTTCTTCCTTCTTCCTTCTTCCTTCTTCCTTCTTCCTTCTTCCTTCTTCCTTCTTCCTTCTTCCTTCTTCCTTCTTCCTTCTTCCTTCTTCTTCTTCTTCTTCTTCTTCTTCTTCTTCTTCTTCTTCTTCTTCTTCTTCTTCTTCTTCTTCTTCTTCTTCTCCTTCTCCTCCTCTTTCTCCTTCTCTTTCTCCTCCTCCTCCTCCTCCTTATTATTATTATTATTATTTCTTCCTCCTCTTGGTTCTCAAAGCCCTCTGAGCCAAGAAAGCCCAAGCTCTAGTAGCTCTTACCAAGGTAAAAAAGACTTCAAGTCCAGTGACTTTCTGAACCAGACCAGTTAATTTTGAAGAACCTCATCAACAGGTTGGTAGTAAGATGATGGTTGCTTCAAATATAGCAATTCTCAAAGGTCATCTACCAACCATCTTTATTCATTGATGCTAGAACTAAATTGGATCCAAGAGGCCATCTAGTTGTAGCATCATGGAGCTAGAACTAGAAAGGGAACTCAATGGGCATCTCATCTGAGCCCTTCACAGATCAGACAAACCAAGATATGGAGAGATGAATTGATTTGTCCAAAGTCACATAGGCAGGATTGAACCTCAGTCAGTTGAAGAAGTTTGAACTGGGTAAAGGAGTACCCACAATGGCAATATCACCAGTCCTAGAAGTATTGGAGCAACAACAATAACACAGATTTCTGTCTTTTAGAGTACAATTTCTTCCTTCTCAGCTCTTGTATAAATTGGGATGCTAATAAAGACTAGCTCCCTTGTTCCAGTGACAGGTTTCATGCTGGAGCTCAGATGGCTCATTCTGTCATCCTATTTAAGAAGATGCTGCAAAAAGGGCTCAAGGCAAGAATGAACACATATGTGCCTAAAAATAGCACAGGATAAGGGTTCCCTGGTCCACAAAGATATTAGCATAATTACTCTGTTCAGGAGCAGACATGGGGATAGCAAAATGCTTGTTCTACATGTTTCTCCAAGGAACAGAAACTGCTTCAAGCAGCTGACTCTGGAACGTGAATGTATGCAAAACATCTCTGCCAGAATAGATTCAATTCAATTTTACAAACCTTCATTAAACACCTACTAGGGGTAAGGCACTGTGCCAGGCACCAGGGATACAAAGACAAAATGAAAAACAGCCCTTCGAGTAAAAAAAAACTTGCAAGTTTTATATTCTACGTGAAGCCTTTAAACATAACTCAGTGTTACTGGTAGAAGAAGAAAGCATCACTACACATAGAAATAAGGAAGAGCTTTCTTCTCTCGCAGAGATGGCACCTATGTAGAACATTAAAGAAAGCTAAGGGGACATCTAAGTGACTTAGTGGATAAAGAGCCAGGCCTGAGACAGGAGGTGCTGGGTTCAAATGTGGCCTCAAAAACAAATATGGCCTCAGATATTTCCTAGCTGTGTGGCCCTGGACAACTCACATAATCCCAGTTGTTTAGCCCTTACCAGTTTTCTGCCTTAGAACAACACTTAGTCCTAATTATAACACAGAAGTTAAGTGTTTAAAAAAATTAGAAAGCTAAAGATTCTATGAGGTAGACACAAGAAGAAGTGTTTCAGGGTCCAAGGACCGTAGATTTAGAGCTAGAGGAGAAACTTGGAGGCTTTAAAGTCTAGTTACCCCCTTATTGATTAAAATTTAGTTTCTATTGGTAGTTCTGTGAAGGATTGATTGATAAGAGGAGAAATTGGGAGCAGGGAGACCAATTAACAGGCTATTGCAATTGTCTTAGTAAACTAAGATTAACACATGGACTAGGGTGGTGGTAATGTGTTTAGAGAGGAAAAGATAGATACAATAATGTTCTGGAGATAGAATCACAATACCTAGCAACTGATGAGATGGAGAAGTCAAGGAGAGTGAAGAGTCAAGAATAAGTGAAGTTGAGAAAGTAGGTGAATAGAAGGCTGATAGGATCCTTAATAGAAATAGGGAAATTTGGACAGATAAGGGCTTGGTGGGGAAAATACTGAGCTCCATTTGGGACCTCTGGAGTTTGAAATAGCCATGATACATCCAGGTGGAAATGTTCAATTCCCATTTGTGGATCTATTCTGCACTACTGTTGGGAGCACAGGGGAAGAGGCTAGGAAAGAATTAAGTTGTTGGTTGTTTAAATAACTCTTACCCTCTGTCTTAGTATTATTTATAATAAATTTATTTGTTAGTATTATTTATTTAATATTATTTATAACAAATTTGTATAAAAGAACAGCAAGGGCTAGGCAAATAGGGTTAAGTGACTTGCCCAAGGTCACACAGCTAGGAAGAATTCAAGGTTAGATTTGAACTTAGGTCCTTCAGAATGCATGCCTGGCTCTCTATCCACTGAGTCACCTAGCTACCACCAAAGAATAAAACTTTAAAGGCCGTAAGATTTGTTTGACTTTTCTGACTAGAAACTTTAGTATTTTAGGAAGTAATAATTACATATTGATCTAGTGTTTTAAGGTTTGCAAAGCACTTTAATGACACCATCTCATTTGAACTTTAAAATGGCCCTTTGAGGCAGGTGCTTTTAAAATTTTTCATTTATTTAATTTTATTTTTTCATTTACATGTAGAAAAAATTTTTGACAATTGTTTTCTGACATTTTGCAATTCAGATTCTCTCCCTCCTCCCACTCCCCAAGGCAGTAAATAGTCCATTATAGATTATGTCAGGACTTTAATACAGTACATATTTCTATATTCCTCACATCATAACTGAAGACACATATCACAAATACAAAAAAAATACTCATGAAGGAAATAAAGTGAAGGATGCATGCTTTGATCTGCAATCAGATTCCAACAGTTCCTTCTTTAGCTGTGGATAATAATTTTTTGTTTGTTTGGTTTTTTTTTATCATGAGTTCCATGGGGTTATCTTTGAATTTTCATGTGCTGATAATAATTTAGTCCTTTAGTTTTAATCATTATACAGTGTTTCTGTTGCTGTCTACAATGTTCTCCTGGTCCTGCTCGCTTCACTTTGCATCAGTTCATATAAGTCTTTCCAGGTTTTTCTTAACTCATTTTGTTCATCATTTCTTATTGTGTAATAGTTTTATAATATATAGTAACTATATATTATATATGTTATAATTACATACTATATAACTGTATACTACAGCTTCTTCATCTATTCCCCAAATGACAGATATTCCCTGAGTTTTGAATTCTTTGCCACTACAAAAAGACCTGCTAAAAATATTTGTGTACAAATAGGTTCATTTCCTTTATCTCTGATCTCTTGGGTATAGAGATAGAGTACTGGTATTGTTGGGTCAAAAGGCCATAGTTTATGGCCCTTGGGGCATGGCTCCATATTGCTCTCCAGCATAATGGAATATCAGTTCACAATTCCATCAAAAGTGCATTAGTGTTCCAGTTTTCCCATATCTCCTTCAACATTTATCATTTTCTTTTTTGGTCATATTAACCACTTTGAAAGATATAAGGTGGTATCTCAGAATTGTTTTAACTTGCATTTCACCAATCAATAGTGATTTGGAGCATTTCCTCACATAATTATAAATAGTTTTAATTTCTTCATCTTAGAACTACCTGTTCATATCCATTCACCATTTATCAGTTCAGCAATGCTTTATATTCTTACAAATTTGGCTCTGTTCTCCATATATCTGAGAAGTAAGGCCTTTGTCAGAGACACATGCTTTAAAATTTTTTCCTCAAGTTGTTGTTTCCCTTCTAATTTTGAGTGCATTGATTTTGTTTATACAGAAACTTTTTAATTTAATGTAATCAAAATTATCCATTTCATTTTTTGTAATGTTTTGTTATAAATTCTTCCTTTATCCATAAGTCTTAGAGGAAAACATTTCCATGTTCCCCTAATTTGTTTATGGCATCTCCCTTTATTTCTAGATCAAATATCAATTTTGACTTTATCTTGGTATATGGCATAAGATGTTAGTCCAGGCCTAGTTTCCACCATATGGTTTTCTAGTTTTCTCAGCAGTTTTTGTTAAATACTATGTTCTTCCCCCTAAAGCTTGGATCTGTGGGTAGGTATTATTTTAAAAAATAAATTTTTCTTGATGTCTTTTTTTTGCCTCACCAGAAAAAATATAAAGCATTTTCCCTTTAATCTTTTCCAAAGAGCAATTGTGTATAACAAACAATATTTAAAAAAAAAATTTTTTTTAAATCCTTACCTTCCGTCTTGGAATCAATACTGTCTATTGGTTCCAAGGCAGAAGAGTGGTAAGGGTAGGCAATGGGGGTCAAGTGACTTGACCAAGACCACACAGCTGGGAAGTGTCTGAGACCAGAATTGAACCTAGGACCTCCTGTCTCCTTAGTGCCAAGTAAAATGGATGGCCCAGATTTGTTGAATAAATATGTGTTAATTGATTGATCGAGGTAATTGTGATTAATTAGTTGTCTTGAGAAATTCTTGCTTCAGTGGAACAAAGAGAAACAATATGCACAATGTTCATAAAAATGCAAAGGAAAACAATCCCCTAAATAGCATAAATCACATTAATGTAATTATCTTATTGCTTGGCTCCCCAAAATAGATGATGAAACCTATTGCCTTCCCTCCTCTCCAGAGGGGACTGATGGACTATAGAAGCAAAACTAGACTCATGCTATTTATTTAGTGTGATTGATATATGTGTGTTGGTAACTATACTTCATGGAAAAGGATGGTAATGTAAAAAAACCAAATACCAATAAGATTTAAAAAAATTATACTGCCAGGGACAGCTAGGTGGCTCAGTGGATTGAGACCCAGACCCAAAGAAGGGAAGTTCTGGGTTCAGATCTAGCCTCAGTCACTTCCTAGCTGTGTGACCCTGGGCAAGTCACTTAATCCCCATTGCCTAGCTCATACCATTCTGCCTTGGAATCAGTACACAGTATTAATTCCAAGATGGAAGGCAAGAGTTTAACAGAAACTATTGTGCCTAGAGAGTAGAAGTAAGCCTTGACTTACAGGCACAAGTTACCTTTAATTTTCAAAACCATTCCTGGAAGCGTTGACCCATACTCCATCCTCAGCTGTTTTTAAGTGCATTATAATTCAGCCTGAGCTTTAAGCTTGATCTCAAGGGAAACCCCTGAACTCGTACAATAATGATTATTTAAATAGGAATTATTTTTTAGTTCCCCCAAGAGCTTAAAGAGTGCATCAAGCTGAAACACTTAGAAGTAAGGACTTGAAGGAAATATCTACATCTTCTCTCAAAAACCACTCTGATGTTCACCTTAGCTGTGTATTCAGCAAACTCCAGCAGCTCCTTAGGAAGTCTTTGCTAAGTCAAAAGTAAGATTATTAGAGCAATGGCAGCCAGATGGCCCAGTGAATGAGAAGCCAGGCGTAGAGACAGAGAAAATCCTGGGTTCAAACCTGACCTCAGCTACCTCCTGACTGTGGGCAAGTCATTGAACCCCCTTTGCCCAGCTCTTATCACTCTTCTCTCTTGGAAACACAACTTAGTATTAATATCTAAGATAGAAGGTAAGGGTTTTACTTATTTTTTAAATGGTAGAGGAAGTTTCTCAAGGATTGAACCATAATCTCGGTTAATCACTCCAAACAGTCTCTCCTTTGGAATTCATGGAATACTGGGTCTAATCCTATCAAATTCCTTTTGTATCTTATGATTTTCGTTTTGGGAATACCACTTCCAATGCTAAATCCTTCATATCTTTCTCTGCAACTCCAATAGCTCAATGCTATCCCTTTCTGGTTTTGCTTTAAATTCACCTACTGTTCACTATTGTCCCTGCTAATCCGTTTGATGAGTCTTTTATGATTTCCTAATTTAAAAGTTTTAAATTAAAATGGCATTGCTTCCACATTTTCTGGATGTCAAACTATTGCTGATTATAAATATTTACTTCAGCTTACTTTTTGAGAATTTTATTGAATTTGTCCTTGAAACCATGTTATTGAACTGAATTTTCACAAAACCAGAGAATTTCAGAGTAGTAAGGAACCTCAGTAGACGTGTCTCACCTGATCACAAAAAGGATCTTTCTCTTTGATATCCCCATCAAAGGGGGATTTTAAACTGGGGGAAATCTCCCAGTGAGCTGGAGCCTCTCACTTTTGGATGTAGCCCATTCCACCTCTAGACAGATCTCATTGTTAAGAAGTTTTTCCTAGACATTAAGCCTATGTCTGCCTCTTTGCAACTTCCATCCATTTTATATTAGTCGTTTTCCCCGTGGCAAAACAGTAGTGCTTTGTTAAAAAATACAAATCTTGGGGGAAAAATTATACTTGTGTCTGCTTTTTTTTTCCTGAAACGTTGCTTTAATCTCAAAGATAAAATATATTGTGTTCACTGAAACCGAGAGAAGTATTTCTTCTTTAGAGATGGATCCCTAAAACAATTGCTCAAATCTTCGCAAGGAGGGCTCTTCCTCTTCTTTGGTGACAGTGAGTCAAATTTATATTGACTCAGAACTGAGATGAAGAAAGGGAAAAAAAAAAACCTCTTGACAGCCAGAGAGTGGTTTTCTTTCCTCCTTGTTTGGTAGATATAGCAGCAGGTCTAAAAATAAAATTCCCTGGGAGAGTTTTTTTCTCCTAAATTTCAAAACCAAAACCCTTTCTTTGGCTTGTTGCATTATTGGCCTTCTTTTCTCATTAAAAAGTCAGGGAAATTACCAATTGCATGCTGAAACACTTCATGTTTTGTCTCAACAGAATTGCAGCAGCCCGTCCAAATCTCCAGCAGCATCCTCCTGTTGGAGATTGTGTTACATGCCCTATATTTAATTTCTTCCCCTCCCAATCTTTAATTCTCCAGGCCTTTACATTGCTTATACCTTTGCATTGCTCCGGCATGATATAATGGTACCATGGGGAAGAAATCACTAGATATGGAGTCAAAAGACAAGAAGATCAAATCTTGGTGCTGCTACTTACCAGTTAGGCACAGACAAGTCATTTTGTGTTCTAGGTCTCGTTTCTCTCATATATAAAACAAAGGAGTTGAATTAGATCAGTGATTCCCAAAGTGGGTGCCACCGCCCCCTGGTGGGTGCTGCAGCGATCCAGGAGGGCGGTGATGGCCACAGGTGCATTTGCAAAAGGAGATCCCTATGGCTTATCCTGAAATATGGGCTGTAATTCAATAATAAGCCTAAGGTGAGGGCTGCTCCCTGACTCCATGACCCTGGGCAAGTCATTTAACGCCAACTGCCTTGCCCTTCCTATTCTTCTGCCTTGGAACCCATATTTAGTACTGATTCTAACACAGTAGATAAGGATTAAAAAAAATAAGCATAGGTTCCAACTAGATAGGACTGGCATAATAATATTGGAGCCAGTTTTGCTCTCTTCAGAGTAACCAATTATTGTCTAATGAGTGTTATTTTCTTTCTATATTCTTTTTTTTTTAAACCCTTACCTTCTGTCTTGGAATCAATACTGTTTATTGGTTCCAAGACAGAAGAGCGGTAAGGGCTAGGCAACGGGGGTTAAGTGACTTTCCCAGGGTCACACAGCTAGGAAATGTCTGAGGCCAGATTTGAACCTAGGACCTCCTGTCTCTAGGCCTGGCTGTCAATCCACTGAGCCACCTAACTGCCCCAAGTGTTATTTTCATCATTAATCAGCTAGCTAAGAGTGAGAGAGAGAAATAAATAGACTTTGCAAACTTGCAAAGAGAGTAAAAAGAGAACAATTGCATATAAACTGGGGTGGAATTATCTAACACATTAAATTTGGATGTTCAAAGAAGTTAAATTGTCCTTTGTCATCATAATCTGTGATAATCTGAGTAAAATCAAATCAGTAAGATTTTATTAAGTATTTACCATGTGCTAGATCCTGTGCTAAGCCTTGAGAATACTACAAACAAGAAGACAGATAATTCTTGCCCTCAGGGAGCTAGCTTATACATAAATGAGATTTTTTATGGAGATTTTATTTTATTTCTTATTTTTATTTAATTTATTAATTTATAACATTTCTCCATGGTTATAGGATTCATATTCTACCCCTCTCCTCCTCCCACCCCCTCCCATAGCCCACATACAATTCCACTAGGTTTTACATGTGTCATTGATCAAAACCAATTTCTTTATGGAGATTTTATAGAGAAAACAAGATTATTTATGGAGAAATAATTTTCACTGAGGACAGTAACAAAACCAATATATTATCTCTTTCTCAAATAAGTCTATGGATCTGTGATCTCATCAATTTCAAGGTTCTTTCTAGTGATGCCAAATGCAACTCACCCACCCTTGCCCAACTTGAGTGATTTGTTCATCTTTCTATTGGTTGACCACAAGGAGCCCACCCAAAGGGTTCCTCAGTCTCCCCTTTTGAGAGTCTCCCCTTTTTTATATTTTGAGGATGCCACTGGAGAACTGAAGCTGGTAGCCCTCTTGTCAGATGGCCAGCATGAGCTATCTGTTCCCCATCATACATTTCCTGGCAGTAATTTTTCCTTGACCTGGAAGTTCTGGATTTTGGATGTGATGTTCCTAAGAGTCTTCATTTTGAGACTTCTTTCAGGAGGTGATGAGTGAAGTCATTCTATTTTCACTTTGCTCACTGGTTCTAATAGAAAGCTGAGCAGTTATCCTTTAAAATGTCTTCAAATGTGATATATGGGCTCTTTCAGATCTTCCAGTGGGCGTTTATGGTTTTTCAATTGTCCTTTGATTTTCAAATTGTATCTGTTTGATCTATCTTCCAGGTCAGTTGTTTTTGTTATGAAATACTGTACTTTTTCATCTGTTTTTTCAGGCTTCTGATTTTATGTTAATATTTATTGTTAGCTTGTGAAGGCATTGACTTTCATTTGGTTTATTTTAATTTTTCAAGAGTCTGTTACTATCTCACATTTTGCTGAAAACACCATTTCTTCAAAGTTCCTCATTTGTCACATGTTACTGCCTGTTCACACCCACCATGGCCTCTCTGTTGCTCTCTGAGTAATTTCATTTTCAGTTCTTCAAAGATTGTTGTGTACTATGTCTCACAGGCATGCTAATCTTGGTAGAAAACTCAGGTTAAAAATTAGTGCTCAGGGGGCAGCTGAGTGGCTCAGTGGATTGAGAGCCAGGCCTAGAGATGGAAGGTTCTGGGTTCAAATCTGACCTCAGACACTTCCTAGCTGTGTGAGTCTGGGCAATGAATACACATAATTCTAAGACAGAAGGTAAGGGTTAAAAAAAAGGATAGGCCTTCATTTCTTGGAGAAATCCAAAGTCATAAAGGAGCTTTGCAATATCCTGAAGGCTATCCAACCCAGTTTCCTTTTCCTATACAACCCATTATATCCTTACACCACTGGACAAATTTATGATGATGATAAAAAGGCAATGTGTTGCAGTAGGTAATGAGCCAGTCTTTCAAGTCCTGCCTTTGACAGATGTTGACTGTGATTCTGGGTATCACAATCTTGGCACTCCAGCAATTGATCTCTTTAAAAAAAATCTTATCTTCAACTTTAGAATCAATACTGTGTATCAGCTCCAAGGCAGAAGAGCAGTAAGGGTTAGGAATGGGAGTTAAGTGACTTGCCCAAGGACACATAATTAGGAATTGTCTGGGGTCAGATTTGAACCCAGATCCTTCTATCTAGGTTTGGCTCTCAATCCACTGAGCCAGCTAACTGCTCCCTAGAAAACTCTTTAGGATGATATATTGTAGAGAAGGTGCTGGCCTGCATTGGTGGAGAGAATTTTCTCATTTAGGAGTTCTTTTTACTAATGAAATCACTGCTCCCATCTTTATCCCTATCAGAAGATTGAGGGTTCAGGTCCCTCTGTGGTCGCCATAAATGTAAGATTTAAATCAATATCCAACACTCCAAGAATTATATTTTATAGAGTTTATTAATAATCACTTGAAGCAGGGGCAGCTGGGTAGCTCAGTGGAGTGAGAGTCAGGCCTAGAGAGAGGAGGTCCTAGGTTCAAACCTGGCCTCAGCCACTTCCCAACTGTGTGACCCTGGACAAGTCACTTGACCCCCATTGCCCACCCTTACCAATCTTCCACCTATGAGACAATACACCGAAGTACAAGGGTTTTTAAAAATAATCACTTGAAGCAGAAGGAATAAAAAGGAAATAGAAGTAAAAAAAACCTAATTATCTAACAAAATTAAAGCCAAGTGAAGAAGTTCTCCTGCCTCTCCCCTCTCCTCTCCTCCACAGTGAGCTATTACCAAAAGAGAGGGCGAGAGGCGGAGCTATACCAAATACATTTATATCCTCCTACGTCAGCATGTAATGTGAGAAGGAACATGGGATGCTGAGAATTGGAGTTCTAGGGTACAGAAATTAATTACACACCCACCCTAATAATAATAGCTAGTCGAATGCTCCCATGCCCACTTCTCAATCCCTAGTTGATAGCACAGTGCCTTTCACATAGCAAACCAACAGGGAAGAAAAGGAGAGAGATGTGACAAATTGCCACTCGTCCCTGTGGTCTCAGTGGCTGACTAGTCATTATTGACAGACTAACAATTATTTAGTGTGTTGACATTTGCGAAGTACTTTACACATATGATCTCATTTGATTCTTATAACAACCTTGTGAAGTGGTTGCTATCATTATCCCCATTTTATGCATGAGGAACCTGAGACATAGAGAGCTTAAAAACTTTTTTTTGCCTTAAGTAACATAGTCCCCAGGAACAACCTCAAATTTCCATCAAAGCCACCTTTTCTACACTTTGGTCTGTCTTCTGATAATTTCCTTTCAATGGCTCCCATCTTTGTAACTGCCCAACATATTGTCTAACCCCCATCACATTTCAAAAAGTTGTGATGTCCTAACGATTTTCCTGACCTTCTTTATACAATAACACTTCCATACAACCTGACATTTTTGGAAATCATAAGGTTTCCATCTTGTTAGTAGTATGATCTTGGGTTCCATTTCTCTGAACCTCGGTTTTCCCATTTGTATAATGAGGTGATCAAAGTAGCTGCTCTTTAAGATCCATCCCAGCTCAGAAATGCTGTTTCTAAGTTCTCTGCCCCAATAGCAGCCTATTTTCACTCCCTTCTCCCCTTTTCTCTAGCCCCAATCATTTGTGATCTGATGGGAAAGATTCTATAATCCTCAGAAATAATAGATGGGATTCCAAGAGTGCTTAGAAATTCTGAGTCATGTTTCTCTATCATATTCTATTATACTCGGTTGATTTCTTGAAATATAATATCTAGGTTCTTACTGGAGTGCTATAGTTGTCTTACGATTATTAAATGATCTTTCCTTTAAAAAAAAAGAAAGAAAAAGAAATTCTGAGTCAAACTGTAGCTAATTTGTAAATATAAGGAGTTGCCTGGAATGCCCAGGTGCTCTTTCTTCTCTTTCTCTACTCTTCCTCTTCTTCCCTGCTTGGAATTGGTCATGGCCCTTATTTACTTAGAGTTTATGGAGTGCTATGAGCAATGGGACACACTGGGGGGGGGGGGCGGGGAAGAGCCAGCCATTAGGCTTTCAGTGCTTTAAAAACAAACACACCAGACAAAAACACTTTTTTTTGTTCTTGAAGGATATTTGACCACCACTCTGGATGGGGTGAGGGTGGTGCCTTGATGGTGAGGTTCTCAGCTGCTGCCATTTACTCCTAATCCCAGAACTGGAGGTGACACTTTGGGAATGCTAAATTGCTTTTTTGAACAGGGGAAAGTTTTACTTTTAGCCTGCTCTGTTAATCTGAGAAAATGCCAAAACACAGTCCCTGACTCTTTCTAAAGCTGAGATCAGAGGGCAGCCCATCTCTCATCCTTGAAAACATCATTTTACCAAACGTATGCTTTAGTGCCTTGATGACATTTGAGTTGTTACTTCCAAAGATGGGTGTTCACTTGGGGAAAGGCTGATGCTCCAAGAAAAAACTAACAGCAACAGAATGCTTGCTCTTCACAGACTGGGATCTGGGGGACTGGCTCTCAAATAGGGGAAGAAATGTCACCAGAAGCTCGTGATATTTCAGTCTAGTGTGGCATGGTGGGAAAAATCACAGAAATAGTATAGTGGAAAGAGTACTGGATTTCAAATCAGAGGACTTGTGTATAACTTCTAGCTCAACCACCTGTTTGACCTTAAATGATATTAAATAAGCTTATTTAATATTAAAATTCACATTAAATTTAAAATTAATTTTGAATATTAAAATTTTGATTAAGTTAAAATTTTAACATTAAATTTAAAATTAAATTTACTATTCCATAATCAATACTATTAAAGGATCAGTAATTTACTATTGAGTAATCACTTAATTTTGTATTTGAACAATTTAATTAAATTAATTAATTAAGAATATTTTTCTATGTTTACATGATTCATATTCTTTCCCGCCCCCCATTCCCCTCCCATAGCCAATGAGCAATTCCACTGAGTTTTACATGTGTCATTGATCAAGACCTATTTTCATATTATTGATATTTGCACTGGGGTGATCGCTTAGAGTCTACATCCCCAATCCTATCCCCATCGACCCATGTGATCAAGCAGTTGTTTTTCTTCTGTGTTTCCGTTCCCACGGTTTTTTCTCTGGATGTGAATAGTGTTCTTTCTCATAAGTCCTTCAGAAATGTTTTGGATCATTGCATTGTTGCTAGTCAAGAAGTTCATTACATTCAATTTGTAATTACTTATTTTTAAAAGTAATTAATTTGTTTTTATTAAAATCTCTAGGTATTTCCCTCCTTTACCTCCCCTTCCTATACTAGAGAGAACATCACTTGTCAGAAAAAAAGTATATACAAATTAACTTTCCTACTTCTATTTTTTAGTTCTTTCTCTAAGTAATAGATATTCACAAATTATTCTTCAAGCTTTAATTCTGTAGCTGTATATAATGTTCTATGTTTCATTAATGTTTTACTTTTTGTAATTTCATATAGATTTTTCCATGTTTGTTTTTTAATTCTTACCTTCTATCTGACTATCAATTCTTTTTTTTTTTTTAACCCTTACCTTCTGTCTTAGAATCAATACTGGTTATTAGTTCTAAGGTAGAAGAGTGGTAAAGGGTAGGCAATGGGGGTTAAGTGACTTGCCCAAGGTCACACAGCTAAGAATTGTCTGAGGTCACATTTGAACCCAGGACCTCCCATTTCTAGTCCTGGAGCTTTTCTACTGTGCTATCTAGCTGTCCCTCTTTCCATGTTTGTTTTTTTTAATTATCCTGCTCAGATACAGGAGAACTGTGGCACAATCGAATGTAATGGACTTCTCTACTAGGAGCAATGCAATGACCCAGGACAATTCTGAGGGATTTATGAGAAAGAACACTATCCACATTCAGAGGAAGAACTGTGGGAGTAGAAACACAGAAGAAAAACAACTGCTTGATCACATGGTTCGATGGGGATAGGATTGGGGATGTAGACTCTAAGTGATCACCCCAGTGCAAATATTAATAATATGGAAATAGATCTTGATCAATGACACACGTAAAACCCACTGGAATTGCTCATTGGCTATGGGAGGGGAGTGGGAGAAGGGGAGGGAAAGAACATGAATCATGTAACCATGGAAAAATATTCCAAATTAATCAACAAAAATTAAAAAAAAATTAATTAGCCTGCTCATCATTTCTTACAGTAACAGGCATTTTTTATTCTATTATATGTTGTCCTGACTTTTGTCTTGCCGTTAGACTTTCAATGACTCTGGAAGAGAGAGGCTAATGACTGTGCAACTCTGCCTCATTTAAATCCAATTCACAAGCGAGGCAAGACATCTCCCTGGAATGTCATTGGTCCTCTTCGAAAACAAAGGATGAACAACAGTGCCTGCTCTGTGCCAGGCACTATGCTAGGTGCGGGGATATAAATACAGAAGGGGAAAAAAATAACTTCAGGCCAAGCCGTTACATTCCACTGAGGGACACAAATGTCCCAGAAGCCAAATGGACCAGAACTGTTTCCTATGCAGTCGGCACTTAATAACTGCCTGTGTATGTATACACAAAAGAATCACAAGAATGGAAGATAATTGGGAGAGGGTAGGAAAAACTAGAAGCTGGGAGAATCAGGGAAAACTTCTGTAAGAAGTGACACCAGCTGAATTGTGAAGGAAAATTGGGGTTCTAAGAGGCAGGGGACAGAGGAGAGTATATTCTAGGCAAGGCTCAGTCTGGACAAATCACTTTCTCTCTCCAGGTCTGTTTCCTCCTCTGTCCAATGAGGGAGCTGGACTAGCTGATCTTTAAGGTGCCTTTCAGTTCTGGCCATCATCCTATAAATCCAAGGACCTGGGTTCTGATGCTGATTCTCTTCTTTATTCTCTCTCTGATTCTTTTTTTTTTAAACCCTTAACTTTTGTGTATTGGCTCCTAGGTGGAAGAGTGGTAAGGGTGGGAAATGGGGGTCAAGTGACTTGCCCAGGGTCACACAGCTGGGAAGTGTCTGAGGCCGGACTTGAACCTAGGACTTCCCTTCTCTAGGCCTGACTCTCAGTCCACTGAATTACTTAGCTGCCCCCTCTCTCTCTGATTCTCAGTGTCCTCAGCTCTAAGATGAAGCGATTAAAGTAGATGACTTCTGAGTCTTTTCAGTTCTAAGTTGCTCAGACAATCCGAGGTGAAGCTCGCCAGGCAGTTTCAGTTCTGATCTGACTCCCTTCTTGGCCAGAGTGCAACTGTTTCCCTATTTCAAAAACAAGGAAATAACTTTTTTTCTGAACTTGCCTTCAGTGTATCTTGTTGGTGCTGGGTTGGGCTACAAATACGATGACTAATGTATCGCACCTCACTTAAAGAAAGATCGGTGTTTTGGTTTGGGGGGGAGAAATGTCTGGCGTGGGACGTGCATCATCTTACAGTGATAAAGTAGCAGGTTCAAGCAATTCCTGCCTTGGGCTTAGGCGACATATGGAGTGAGGAACAAGAGTGGGGCTGAGATAAATCTTAGAACTCTTTCCTTTGTGGATTGGATCTACAGCTATCGAAAAGATGAAGGAGTAAGACTGTTTTTACCCTTACTTTCCATCTTGGCATCCATCCTGTGGATTGGCTCCAAGGCAGAAAGAGCAGTTAAGGGCTAAGCGATGGAGGCGAGTGGCTGACCGTCCCGGGTGGCACAGCTAGGAAGTGTCTGAGGGCAGATTTGAACCCAAGAAGATGAGTCTTTCTAGCTCTCTATCTATTGTAACATGTAGCCGCTGATAAATAAAGTATTTATTTAAATGGTCCTTAAATGGGGATACATCTACAAGCAAACTAGGGAGTTCTCACTCTCAAGTAGTTTATATTTTAATAGAAGACAAAACATAAAGGAGAACCGGAAATAGGAGAGCAAAGAGAGATGGGAAGGGAAGGCAACTGGTGGAGAGATGAAGTTTTACAGACAATGAGTTGAGCTGGGAGTAAAGTGAGCGACCTAGCTAGGGCTCCCTCAAAAAAATGACAGTTCCAACCAAGGGCTCCCCAGTCCTAAATTGGAGGCTTCAGGAAGGAGTCACATTCCAAAGTGGGGAGTTCCTCTCCCCCATTAGATTGTGAGATCCTTAAAAGCAGGTACTATCTTTTATCTTCTCTATATTCTCAGCATTTAGCACAGTGCCTGGCACATAATTGATGCTAAATAAATGAAGTGGAGCAGTTCAGGAGCTGAGTGGTAGTCTTTGTATGGACTTACACATGGCGGTGTTCTCCTGATGGGATGTAAGCTCTCTGAAAGCAGGAGCTATTTCTCTTCATCTTTGTATCCTTAGCACATTGCCTGGCACATAATAGGTGTTTACTAAATGCTTCTTGATGGATTGCTCTAGTAGAATCACAGTGTTCTGTAACATCTTATAATTTTATATCTATATTCTTTTATATCTATATTTATTGTGATTGTGATGAGACCAGTTTTCTCTCTCTTTTAAGACTATACATTCTATTAAAATGAACTTTAAAGAGAGTTATGTCCTAATATTCTTGGCTTTGTAATTTCCACATACTTTCAGAAGACAGCTTTGTATCTAATGCATCTGGATGGAACAGTTGGTAAAGATGTTAAATTAAGAATGGCAAAAGTACGACTTCAAAGGGCGTAGAGCTAAAATTAAAAGAGGGGGAAATATTATCTCTTGTTAGGAAAAAAACAATTGAAAAGATTTGTGGCAATCCTAGGACAAGGTTTACATACATGAAAAGGAATAGATAGATTAGAATCTGGGGGAGTGGATGGAAAACCTAGATAATAAATCCATTGAAGTATTGATTGGTTAATCAATCAATCAATATAGAAGCCTATATCATAATAGAAGAAAGGATAAAGACAAGAAGATTGATTGCATGCAATTAAAATCCTTCCAAACTACTTTATTTTTTTAAAAAAGCTACTGACTTTGAAAAATGGAAGTGGATGAGAAGAAAGATACTGAATTTAATTATCACCATTTCTTAGAAAAGTTGAACTGATTTAAAATAATAGAAACTTTGGTGACTAGGCCACTCTCACTTTTTAATTGGAAGACTGATAATACTGGTCTACCCTCTAATTTCATTCAATAACTAAGTTCTGCCCACCCAGCTTTACCTCAAGTCCTGACACAAACATATGCCTCATATATTGCTTTCTGCCTTCTTTTTCTCCCCAGAATAGCCCTCTTTGACCAGTCTTCCCCAGGGTCAGGAAGGACTGAGCTAAATTGGAAAGAATCACATCTGTATTTCTGAGGATAAATCTGGAGGACATAACAGAAGATTATAGATCACAGGTGGGATCAGAGATCTTGAATTCAGAAACATCTTGGAGATCATCTAGACCATCCTCCTCATTTTTACAAATGATGAAACTGAAACTTAAAAGAGATGAAGCATGCCTCACCTCAGGTCAAACAGTTATTAATTATCAGAAGCAGGATGTGAACTCAGATCTTCTTGAATCCAAGTGCAGAACTCTATCCACTATACTCCATCATACTCAGATGCTATTTAAAAAAACCATAAACCACCTGAAAATTGTTATTACATGTAATTGATAAAATATCTTTATAAAAAGGATATAATAAAATATGTAGGTGTGGTACAATTAAAAGAAGAAAAATGATTGAAAAGCAACAAAATCTGTAATGGAGAAGGTGAGGTTGAACATGAGTTTGGACCACTTCTGGTGATCAGTGGATGATAAAATGATAAATAAATGATGAAATGACCTTTTGGATGCTATTTTGGATGAACCCTCTGCTCTGGCTTAAAAGAAGTAGTAGATCTGGGTCAGTGATATGGCTTAGTAGGTAGAGAACCAGGCCTAGAGACATGGGGTCCTGGGTTTAAATCTCTTCAGACACTTCCTAACTGTGATCCTGGCCAAATCACTTAACCCCAGTTGCCTGGCCCTTACTGTCATTTAATATGGATTTTCACATGGAATGTAAGGATTTTAAGTAAACAAACAAAAAAGAATAGTGGATCTTATTTCATGGACTTCATACGACTCTCAGGGTAATACAAACACACCACCAAGTTCTTAATTGACTGCCCTCCTTGATACACACAGAACAGCAGGAACAACAGGATGAAAGCACCTATATGACAGGCAGAAAGCCTGGTAGGGTAGAAAAAACACTAGATTTTAGAGCCAGATGACTGGGATCCAATTCCATTTCTGTCACTTATTTCCTGTGTTAATCTTGTATAAATCATTGCAATTCTCTCAGCCTCAGTTGGCTTTTTTTTGTAAAATGAAGAGATTGGACCACACTAGATTCTGGGGGTCCTTCCAGAGCTACATCTATGCTCCTATGACTTCACAATATGATTTTCTTTTTCCCCCTCTACCTCATACTTTACCATCATTTACAATAATTTCCAAACCATGCTGATGATCTTTAAAGGATGGTAGCCTCATGTGTCCTTAACCTCTTTGAGGCACGAATCCTCATCTTTATTCTATTGCAGTGACAAGTATACAAGATCATATCTTGAGGCTCTTCATCACTAAGAGCTGGTCTACTTGCAAGATCTTAAACTTAGACTTCCCCTATTTTTTTCAAATCAACTTATTATGACGTTTATGCTCTAGCCCAGTGGTTCCCAAACTTTTTTGGCCTACTGTCCCCTTTCCAGAAAAAATATTACTTAGCCCATGGAAATTAATTTTTTTAAATTTTAATAGCAATTAATATGAAAGATAAATGCACCTGTGGCCATCACTGCTCCTCTGGATCTCTGCAGCACCCACCATGGGGTGGTAGTGCCCACTTTGGGAATCACTGCTCTAGCCCCTACTCTCAGCACAAAATTTGCTCCATCTTCTCTCAGGGTACTCAGATACACAGAGGATTGAGTTTCTCTTTTCTTCTGTCATCTTCTTGAGCTCTTATGCACTACACCGTGCCCCCAACCCATTGTTAGGGGCCAGTGACTGCCATTTAAGCGCTTAAAATCCATTGACTTTTGCCAAGACAATTTTTACTTTGACAATATAGCAAAAATAAATACACAAACATTTTTCTCCAATATCTTCAGGGCATACTCCCTACTCATCTCTATCTCCCTATCTCATTCTCTGCAGGAGCAGGACTAAAGCTTAGTTTCTGCCTAGCATGGATCCCACCAAGTTCATGTCGATATGTGATATGGTTGTTGGAGTCTCTAAAATAATTTCTGAAGATCACTACTTGCTCCTTGGAGCTCACACAACACTGGCAGAAAAGTTCTGCTTGATTTATAGGAGAAATGAAAAATCAAGGACCAAGCCCTGTCTCTTGGTGGGGAAAGGAGAAGGAAAGAGATGATCTCAGAGTGGGAAAAGAGGTCATTGCTCTTGCCACATAGTTTCTTATCAGATACTATGAACAAAGGAGTCACCAAATGAGTAAATGAGGCAAAAGAGAAAAGAGCTGAATCTGAGATCCTTTTAAGGGTCTCTGAAGCCAATCAGAGAGCTTTTTCTTACCACCTTGTTAGCTAATGAGAACCAGTTATGGAATGTCTACACCTGTCCTATGCTTGGAACCAATACATAGTATTGATTCTATAGTGGAAGGCAAAGAGGTAAATATATATATATATATATACATATATATATATGTATATATATATATAGTTAGTAGTATTGGTTAATGTTTATGTTTAAATGCTTTAATTAATTTTAAACAGGATATACAATTAGAGTAAGACTTAAAGAAATATCAACTACTTAAGTATTATTAAGTATCTCTCAATTTCTTGGCTTATTGATTATTTTATCCTTTAACAGGTGAAGGTACAAACAAAGGTGAATCCAGTTTTGGATCTGATTCTTAGCAACAGTGAAGTTAAGGAAGTAGAAATGATAGAACCTTGTAGGGAAGTAAGTGTTCAGTCTCAGAATTTATCATAGGAGAAGAAAGGAAAGCAGGTACAGCCTGTCATGCAGCTTGGATTTCTAAAAAATAGATTTCAGAAAATTCAGGGAAAAGACAGGTTCAAGCTCCCAGGAGAGCTGAGAAGTCTCTCTTTTATGAATCAAATTATAAAGACACAAAGGGAAACAGTTCTGATGAGGATGAAAAGAAACAGATGTGTATGCCCAAAGAATAGGCTAATTTATATTTCGGGGATAGGTTAATTCCATATGAGGGGAAAACATGCACAGAAGATGGAAGTAAGGCACAATGGGAATGAAAGTGTAACATGGCACAATAATAATAGAACCAGGAGTGCTCACACTTAGAATGAGCTGAAGCTAATAAGAAAAACCTAAAGAGAACAAGAAGGGTTATTTAAAAGCTACATTAGGGAAAAAAAGAAAAATAAAGAAGCAATAGAAACTTTGTTTGGAGTACAGAATGTGAAGCTCCTTAAATCTTATTTTGCTTCTGTTTCCTTTGTTTTTTTTTAATTTTTCTGAATTGATTAATTAAGAAAAATTTTTCATGATTACATGATTCATATTTTTTCCCTCCCTTCTTCCCCCTCCCCTCCCATAGCGGACACACAATTTCGCTGCGTTTTTCTGTTTCCTTTGTCAAGAAAAGAGATCATTGGATTGGGAAGGACATATAGAAATAAAGAGTTGATACTCAAGGTAAATAGGGAATTAGTGAGAAAGCCCATGGCTATCCTGGGTGAATTCAAGGGAGCCTAGTCCAGATGAACTGCATTCTAGATTAATGAAGGACATAGCAGATACACTGCTGGTCCACTGTTCATGACCTTTGAAAGGTCATAGAAAATGGGAGAGATTTCTCAGGACTAAAGAAGGGCAAATGTTAACCTAGTTTTCAAAAAAGGAACAAGAGAATATGCTGTAAGCTCTAGGTCAATGAACTTAATTTTAGTTCTTAGGATGATTCTATAACATATGATTTAAGTTTCGTTTAATTGTTTAGTGAGTAATAAAAGGAAGTTGTGATCACAAAAAACTAGAATAGGTCAAATGAAATGAATTTTTTTTATATAGGGTTCCTGGACTAGTAGATCAGAGAAATGTTACAGATGTGCTTTCTTCAAATTTTTAGTAAAGAACATCCGAAAACTTTTCAAGTTGTTCTTATAGACAAGATGCAGAGATATGTCCTAAACAATAGTATCATTAATTGGATTCTGAAGTGTTTGAATAGCTTTCATTCTCTAGTCATGTCTTACTCTTTATGACCTCATTTGGGGCTTTCTTGGCACAGATACTAGCATGGTTTGCCGTTTCCTTTTCCAGTTCATTTTATAGACAATAAAGCTAAGGTAAATGGGGTTAAATGACTTGCCCAGGGTCACACAGCTAGTAAGTGTCTGAGACCAGATTTGGACTCGGGAAGATGAATCTTCTTGTCTTCTAGCACTCTATCCACTGCACCACCTAGCTGTCTCCATTGAATAGTGGGATTTACTAAATGATTATTAATAGTTCTAAGTCAACTTGGAAGGAGAATGCTGGTGGGAGAGTCCCATTTCAACCACTGAACCCCTTGGGTATTGTGTGATAACTACCTTGTATTAAATGGGATCTCTTTTATTTTATTTTATTTTTACTATTTTTAAATTATATTAATGAGATCTCTTTTAAAGGAGGGCATGCCATTGAACAGGGAAATGGCCAAATAAATGGAGGTATGTGAATATGAAGGAATATTATTGCACCACAAGAAATTAATAGGAAGAAACCAGAGAAGTATGGTAAGACTTCTACTAACTGATGCAGAGGGAAGTAAGCAGAACCAGGAGAACAAGAGACATTTTTAGCAGACAGGGCCACAGTAACTAGAGCGCTGGATGTGGAGTCAGGAAGATGTGTTCAAATCCTGCTCAGACTTACTAGTTATGTGACTCTGGGCAGATTACTTCATGTCTCCTCATCAGTTTCCTCATCTGTAAAATCAGGTTAATAACAGCACATTTACTTTACAGAGTTTGTGTGAGGATCAAATTGCAAACTTCAAATAAATGTTCCTTATTGTCATGATGATAGTGTAAATGGAAAAGACAATAACCACAAAAAGAAATTGCAATCTGGGTCATTATAATGGCCTGACTGGCTCCAGAGAAGAGCAGAGAAGTTCCATCTCCCTCCTATCTTTGCATAAATAGATTCTGTCAGATAGGGTGGATGCGTGGGCTAGTTCTGCTGAACTCTTTTCTCCCCTCTTTCGGTTTCAATCTTTGTCATCAGGGAAGACTTGCTGGGAAGGGAACGTATTTGAAAATGAATATGATAAAAAAATAAATTAAATTACAATGTTAAAAAGAGGATATACTATGGTAACCTTAGTTTAAGAGTGCAAAACACTAGCCCTAGCCATGAGAGCCTAAAGCTTCATAGTTCCTGAAAGTACTGTCCTTCTTGAAATTGCTTCCTTTGCCAGGAAGTGATTACCATCCCTCCAACAAAGGCTGTAAAATGCTTAGAATGACCATTTATCCTAAAGCCACAGGATGTATGTAGATAAAAAATGTCCCATCATGAAAAATAGCAGCGGATCGGAACGTATAGGGGTGGGGTGGGAGGTGCCTCTTAATGACTAAATTGTACCAATGCCAGGCCAGTTAGCTCAATTATAGACATATCCATGGCTGTGCTTGCCAAAAATGTCAATCCAAATGTAAAAAAAGGTTGATTTCATGGCTATGTACAGATAAGGGCACTGTCATATTCTAGGTCTCTGCCAACCAAGGTCTGACGTTGGGTATTGTCACAGATGCAAACCAATCACATGCAGTGCAGCAGACTATTCTCCAGTGGCGTCCTCTGTCCCTGGACTCTGGACCAGTACCTCAGCCTGACACAGGCTGAGAAGACATCCTCAAGAGAAACATATATACCAGCCACTCTACCATTAACTTACTTTTACAGATTAAGGAACTGAAGCAAAGGAAGGTTTCTTCATAGAATCAGTATATCTCAGAGCTGGAAGGTATCTTAAAGTGAGCTAGTTCAGGGGTTCCTAACCTTGGGTCCAGAGATTCCTAAGGGATCTATGGATAGATTTTAGGGAGTTTTATAGACTTGGATAGGAAAAAATAATAGCTTTATTTTTTATGACCCCTAGCTGAAATTTAGCATTGCCTTCAATTAATTAAAAAGCATTATTCATTTTTTAAATTTTATTTTATTTTTAGAAAAATTTTCCATGGTTACATGATTCATGTTCTTACTCTCAAAAAACATTATTCTGAGAAAGGGTTCATAGACTTCTTCTACCTACCACAAGGGTCTATGATATAATAGAGGTGAAGAACTCCTGATCTAGTTAACTCCCCCTACCACCACCACCAATCCCTACTACAACCATCAAAACAAGTGATTATCTGGCTTCTGCCCAAAATCTGCTAGTGAGGGAGATGTTGGAGCACTCAGAAAATAGTGATTGTCAAATGTAATGGGCTTCTCTACTAGCAGCAATGCAATGACCCAGGACAATTCTGAGGGACTTATGAGAAAGATGCTACCCACATTCAGAGGAAGAACTGTGGGAGTAGAAACACAGAAGAGAAACAATTGCTTGATCACATGGATTGATGGGGATAGGATTGGGGATATAGACTCTAAGCGATCACCCTAGTGCAAAAATCAGTAATATAGAAATAGGTCTTGATCAACGATACATGTAAAACCCAGTGGAATTGTGCTTTGGCTACGGGAGGAGGGTTGGGAAAGAACATGAATCTTGTAATCATGGGAAAATATTCTAAATTAGTTAATGAAATAAAAATTTCCAAAAAAAAAAAAAAAAGAAAATAGTGATTGTTTTTCTCACATAGCCCATATTCTATTTTGGGACAGCTATGATGGCTTGGAAGGTTTTCCTTACATTGCCTCCAAATCATTCTCTCTGCAACCTTTGCCCATTCCTTCTAGTGACAGAAGTACCAAATCTTGGAAATGGAAGGGACCTTAGTGACTCTTCAGTCTAGATATACCTGAACGGCTTCCTCTAATAATAATATCAGACACATATGTCGTGTGTTTACATAACTGATCTCATTTGAGCCTCATATCCACCTTGAGAGTCAGTTACAGGTATCATTACGATTGCCTATTTACCAATGAGAAAACTGAGATCCACAGAGCTACTCAGGGTTACATGCACAGGATCACACAATTAGGAAGCATTGGAGATGGGATCTGGACCTCAGATCTCATTTGACTCAGAATCACACAATCCCAGAATTTCAGAGTTAGAAAGGAAACCATCTTCTCCTACCTGAATTTGAACAAAAAATCCCCTCTAGGTAAGCCTGACCAATGGTCCTCCAGTCTCTGCTAAAAATCATCTAATCTCAAAGGACTGTCCAAACCCTGGAAAGTTGTGACTTTCCCAGGATCTGGTATGTATCAGAGGGAGGATTTGAAATCAGGTCTTTCCAGTTCTCTATCCCTAATAATGCATCAAGCTACTTTTCATTTAAATAATTAATCAATGTTAATCAATTCTTTTTTCCCTCAGAGATCACTTGTGCTATTCTCCGTTTTCCAACTGAAGCATCCTCTAATGAAGTGACTTTCCTAAAGTCATTACCTCTGGGTAAGACACAACCTCTTCAAATCTTAGTTTCCATAGCTGTAAAATGGGAATACTAATACCTGAAAGACCTCCCTTTCAGGAATATCAGAAGGCTTGAATGAGACCAGAGATGCAAAGGATTTTGTCCACTTTAAGGGTAGGTTCAAATTCCACCTCTAACACTGATCGGCTTATAACCCCAAACAAATCCATGAAACTCTTAGTGTTTAGGCAACTCTCTAAGATTATAAGTTATAGAGAAGGGGCCAGACTATGTTAGTACAGGGGTCTTCCTCACTTGGCAGTTCCCTACACCAATGAAATCACAAGTTGATTCTATATATCTTATTACAATGAAGATCCCTCAACTCAAAGAGAAATCAGAATAGTCTAATTTTGAATTTATTAGACTAGGCTAGTCTAATAATCTATTCTTCCCTTCTCATGTAGAGATGAGGAAACTGAGGTCTAGATCTGGTAAATGCTTTATGAACATATAAGTTCTCTGACTCCAGAGCTGATCCTTCTTGTACATTAACCAAGCCGACATGTTTATTCCTGGGAATCTTGTCAACAACGACATTCTGGCTATTGGTGAAACCAGAGGTTGCAAGCGGTGACAACATGGAGGGATACTTCCCAAAGTCTCCTTAGGAGGAAAATGAATGATATCATGGAATTCGCTTCATCATGGCTCCCAAGACAACAAGAAACATCACCAAAGGGGACATTTACTTATTCTTTGCAAAAAAGATCCCCCTGAAGATAAGGGCAGCTCATGGACCAACATCTGCTGATGTGGAGGGAGCGGTAGGGAAAGTCTGCGAAACCTCTCCAAGATCCTCCAAGAAAAAGGATGTTTTCCTTTAAAACTTGCTCACATTTATGGCAGGGGAGGACGAAGTGGGTAGCAAATATATTGGAAAATAGGGCTCTTGAGTGAGAAATGGCAAAGACCAAATGTAGGGAGACTTCCCAGAAGCTCCACGCTGAGTCAGTCAACCAGCAAAGCATTTATGAAATTCTTATTGTCTGCCAGGTTTCCTGTTAAGCTCAGGAGATACTAAGAAAGACAAAAACAATCCCTGCCCTCGAGGAATTAATAGAAGAGACAGCATATAAGTAAGTAGGCATATTCAAGATCTGTAAAGAGTTTTAGTCAGGATTTGAAACAGCTGGAAAGCGTTGGCCATGATTGGCACCAAATGATATCCCAAAAACTTTTTATTAGACAGAAACTGCTGGTTATTCATGTGGGAGTCATGTATAATAATAGCTAATATTTATATAAAGTACCTACTATGTGTCAGGCACTGTATTAAGTGCTTTACAATTATTGTCTCATGTGATGTTCACAATAGTAGTGGGAGGTAATGCTATCATTATCCCCATTTTACGGATGAGGAAAAAGAGGCAAAAAGAGGTAAGGTGAACTTGCAAATGTTTGAGACTGAATTCGAACTTGGGTTCTTCCTGATTCAAGGCATAAAACTGTGCCATTTAGCTGCCTCTGAGTCCTTTCTGAATGGGTTGTGTATAGACAGATTATCGGCTTGTTAGAGCAAGGGGGCAACAAGTCAGCCAATATCTCTGGAAAGGGCCAGAGAAAAAGCTTGTGCCCTTACAGGGAATTGATTGGCTTTATAGATAAGACATCAGCAGCACGTGGGCATGGAGAAAGAATTAGAGGTAAGGGCCAGGTCAGTGGGCAGTCAAAAGCAAGAATGAGGCAGATCCAAGTTGGGTGGGGAGTGAAATAAGGGTGAACTCAATGATGCACAGGACCACCTTGGACACAGCGGCCACATTGGAGGGCATATAAAGCAGGCAGTGGGGCATGCCTGCCTAATCCCCGCCACAGCATTGCCCTGATGGGCTGGGGGATGGAGGGCTCACCTCTTTATTTTCTTCTGAATGAGAGTTATAACAGGCGCCTGATACCTCCTGATGATCATTTGGAATACTAAGCCTTCTTCCAGAAAGAAGACTTCAAGAAAGAGGTTAAGGCTTGGCCTCTTTCGCCATTATTTAAAATGTGAATTTTCCTAACCAGTCCTTCAGTTTTTATAGGCAAAAAGAGACTCAGTTCCGACACTGCATCTTTAGAGAAAGGAAGCAGAGAGGAAGGAAGGCAAATATCCCTCAGTTAACAATAGAAAGCCTCTTTTCCTGCCTGGGCCCTGATTAGGATTCTAATTGTGAGGCGGAGGACATTCTTGCTGTTTTCATGAACATGCTATGGGATATCCCTGAACACAGGGTCATTCATTTTCTAAGCACTAGTTTTTGATTGTTTCTTTTCTTTTTTTCTTTGCATTTTGCTTTTTTAAATTGGAATGTCAATCAGGGCAGTTAGGTGACTCAGTGGATTGAGAGCCAGGTCTAGAGATGGGACTGTCCTGGATTCAAATTTGACCTTAGACACTTTCTAGCTGTGTAACTCTGGGCAAGTCCCTTAACCCTCATTGCTTAGCCCTTACTACTCTTCTGCCTTGAAACCAATACCCAGAATTCATTCTAAGATAGAAGATAAAGATTTAAAAAAATAATGTGAGCTCCTTGAGGGCAAGGATTATTTTGCTTGTGTGTATTTGTATCACCAGTACTTTGCATAAGCAAGCACTCTCTCTCTCTCTCTCTCTCTCTCTCTCTCTCTCTCTCTCTCTCTCTCTCTCTCTCTCTGTCTCCCCCTCCCTTCCTCTCTCCTTCCCTCCATTCCTCTCTCTCCTTCCCTCCACTTCTCTCTCTCCCTTCCCTCCCTTCCTTTCTCTCTTTCCCTCCATTCTTCTCTCTCTCCTTGCCTCTCTCTCCTTCCCTCCCTTCCTCTCTCTCTCTCTCTCTCTCTCTCTCTCTCTCTCTCTCTCTCTGTTTCTGTCTGTCTGTCTCACACACACATCTATCTCTATCCATCTGTTTCTACTTATTTTTTCTTCTATCATCTTTCTATCTCTATTCACTCTGTATTTAAACCATCTACCTCTATCCATCTATCTCCATTTAAATTATCATTGATTCATCATCTATCATTTATCTAACTCTACCCATTTCTCTCTCTCTCTCTCTCTCTCTCTCTCTCTCTCTCTCTCTCTCTCTGTATGTTTTACCATCTGTCCTTTAGACTCTTGATTCTACGTAGTAATGGTAGAAAATTTTAATTAATTAGCATTCCCCAACCACCACCACCATACACATACTCTGTTAGTTTGCCCAATTCTTCATTTAGTTTTCTATTCATATTTTGGTCTAATTTAAAAGGTAAGCTAAGTGCTCTCCTATAAAAAATGTCAGCATTTATCTTCCATGGACAATCACAGATCCCAGTTATATTTACAAAGCACTTTCTTCCCAAGAATCCTGAAAGGTAGAACATATTATCTAATGGGTAAGTAATAGCCCCATTTTACAGAAGAGGGAATTTGAAATTCAGGTCCTTTCTCAAGGTCACTTAAATAGCTTCAAGGTGGTGGAGTCCGGACTGGACGCCATGACTGTTGACAAGTCCAGTTCCATTTCTTTTATACCCCCATTGCTTCTTAGGGAAAAAATGTACCCGAGATGGTCTGCTTCACAGTAATCTGAAGGTGATTATAGGAGCTTACTAGCTACAGAATTTAGGGTTAGGGTTTTCAGATGTGAGGCTAGTAGAACTTAGAACAGAATAGAGACAGCCAGGGTGATTAAGAAGGGGACCAAGCAGAGACATCTTTATGGAAAACCATGATCTTGTGATAGTAAGGGATGAAAAAGAGGGATGTATGAAAGATGACTCCAAAGCTTCAAGATCTGAAATATGGTAATATATTGCTTCCCTACTTCAAGTGATGCACAAGCTAAGAAGGTGATCTCGTTTTTGGTAGGTAGAGATGATAGGTTTGGTTTTGGACAAGTTGAGCTTGAGGGGATGATGGGATTGTAAGAAGAAATGGGTTTTTTCAGGCACTAATTGATTCAGAAAGGCAATATGGTTGGTATTGTACATTGAGAGCCAGATTTAAAGTAAGGAAGATCTCAGTTCAGGTCCCACCTCTGACACACGCTGGCTGTCACATTATTTCTCAGTGATCTTGACAACTCTCCAAGGCTTTAAGTTGCAGAGAAATTGCTGATCTGCTTTGGTGCAAGGAATTTTCTCATCTGGGATTTCCTTATGGTGATGAAATCATGGGTTTAGTTCCTATCCCTTAGGAAATAAACAATAGAGCTTCCTCTATAGAGATTCTTAACTTAAAGTCTACAAACATGTTTTTTAAATAGATGTTAAAAGCTGCATTTTAATATAATTAGGGTACTTTGTAGTCTTATTCATTTTGTTTTACATATTTAAAAACACTAAGCAAGCGTCTCATAGGTTTCACCAGAATGCCAAAGGGGGTACACGATCAAAAAAAGGTGAAGAACCCCAGCTCTAATATAAGGTATAGATATTGAAGTGAAAGCTAAAAACAGAAGAATGAATTTGGTTGTGGTTTACTCTTTGTTTTTAAAATTTTTCTTTATTATTATTTTTAAAAACCCTTACCTTTTGTCTTAGAATCAACACAGCATACTGGTTTCAAGGTAGAAGAGCAGTAAAGGCTAGACAAAAGGTGTTAAGTGACTTGCCCAGGATCACACAGCTGGGAAGTGTCTGAGGCCAAAGTTGAACCTAGGACCTCCTGTCTCTAGGCCTGGCTCTCAATCCACTGAGCCACCCGGCTACCCTTATGGCCTTTGTTTTTTAAAAAGGATTAATGGGACCTACCATCATGGAGTGATGTCTTGACCTGCTGTGAATTGGATTTAAGTGAGGCAGAATTCCACAATGTCATCAGCCTCATTTTAACTCTATGCTCCAGAGTTATTGAATTTTAAGTGGCACAAAAAAAGTGAAGATGGGCAGCTGGGTAGCTCAATGGATTGAGAGTCAGGCCTAGAGATGGGAGGTCCTAGGTTCAAATCCGGCCTCAGACACTTCCCAGCTGTGTGACCCTGGGCAAGTCACTTGACCCCCATTGTCCACCCTTACCACTCTTCCACCTAGGAGTCAATACACAGAAGTTGAGGGTTAAAAAAAAAAAAGTGAAGATAACTGGTGATGGCTTGGGCTACAGTGGATGACCATGGAGTCTCTGATACCTGACCAGGTTCTAAGGGCTCCACAAGATCTGCTTCAGCCATCTTCATGGCCATTAGAATAAGTTATTCTCATCCATCCATTCCACTAAAGGAAGTCCTCATGTGCTCTGGGTAGCCATTCCCCTTACTCACTGATGGTTTGAGACCTGTTGGTTACCCTCTACATAAGTGCAAAGAAAAGATAGTTGAATTCATCCAGATGTTACCAGATTTGCAAGACCCAACAATCTAGATGCTTTTTAAGCTTTAGAAAAATTTATGGCAAATTTCAATGACTGTAAATGGACCCAGATTGGCATTTTACATTCTGATGTGTGAACCCTTTAAGCATCACTGTGGACCAAGCAGCATATTACAAATGGTCACCCCAATGATACACTGTGGTACAGTCAAACATAACGGACTTTTATACTAGCAGCAATGCAAGGATCCAGAGCAAGGTTGAGGGACTTATGAGAAAGAAAACTAGCCACGTTCAGAGGAAGAACCGTGGGGGGAGAAACACAGAAGAAAAGCAACTGCTTGAACACATGGGCTGATGGGGATATTATTGGGGATGTAGACACTAAACGATAATGCTAGTCCAACTATCAATAATATGGAATTAGGTCTTAATCAATGATACGTGTAAAACCCAGTGGAATTGTGCGTTGGCTAAGGGAGGTTAGGGGGGGTTGGGGGAGAGGGAAAGAACATGAAACATGTAACTAGGGGAAAGTATTCAAAAAAAATAATTTCAAAAAACAAACAAACAACAAAAAAAAATCCACAAATGGTCACCCCAGGCAAGGAGAATGAAAAATAGAGAAGGTGATGGACAGCCACTTGATTGAATGGGACATGCATGGAGCACAACTATTTTGATAATCCTCACCTGGGGCAAGCAGCAGGAAAAGGACTTTCAAATTATCTTTGTAATTCATGATAGGAAATAAAGGAAATATTTGATTCAGGAGAAAAGAAGATGTAAGACACATCCCTCCCTTGATAGAAACATTGGGGGTTTATGGAAAAGCTCACAAGATTCTTCTGTGAATTGGTTGGTTTTATTTACTTAAAAAAACAACTCTTACCTTTCATCTTAGAATCAACACTAAGTTGATTCCATTGTAGAAGAATGGTAAGGGCTAGGTGATTAGGGGGAAGTGACTTGTCTAGGGTCACCCAGCTAGGAAGTATCAGAGGTCAAATTTGAACCCAGGAGCTCCTGTCTCCAGACCTGGCTCTCAATTCACTGAGCCATCTAGTTGCTCCCACTTACTTTGTTTTTGCTCTCTTTACAAGGGAGTGTTCATTGAGGCAGGGGACTATATCAGGAAATGATATTGAAGTAAAAAGGACATCAATAAAAATGGAGGAAAAAAAAAGAATTAACAGCTCACAGATGAGTACTAGCAATAGCAAGTACCTGCTGAGAGCTTCCTATTTTAACTAATGATTCTTGCTATCTAGTTCCTAGGTTCAATTGTTTCTGCCAAAAGAGTATGTATTAAATTTTTGCATTCTTTAAATTTCTGAGGCCTGGGACAAAACCACAATCACCCTATTTTAGCTGTATCTACGTATACAGTGAGCTGCTAAGGACAACGCTCTTTTTCCGCATTTGAGCCATACATTTTTTCATTTACTTAAGTTTGTAGTTTTAGAGCTTGAAGGGACCTAGGGACTCCTTCACTTTACAGATGAGGAAACTAAGGCACAGATAAATTAAGTGACCATCCTGGGATCACACATCTAAGAAGTCTGAGGTGAGATTTAAAAACAGATCCTTCCATGGTCAAACTTCAGTCTATCTACTATACTATTATTATTACTGTTTTGTTTTGGTGTTTTTTGGTTGTTGCTTTTGTTTTTTAAGGCAGCTCAGTAGCACCATAGTATATAGTGTGTGGGGACTTGAAGTCAGGAACTCTCATCTTCATGAATTCAAATTCAGCCTCAGACAATTACTAGCTGGGTGACCTTGGACAAGTCATTTAATCCTATCTACCTCAGTTTCCTCATCTGCAAAATATGCTGGAGATGGAAATGGCAAACCACCACTCCAGTCTCTTTGCCAAGAGGACCCCAAATGGGATCACAAAGAGTTGAACACCACCAAGAAACAACTGAACAGCAACAAGTGCCACAGTGGATAGAGGATCACCCCCTAATTCAAATACCATCTTGGATATTTACTAATTTTCGGATATTTACTGAATTACTCCAGCACTTCCCTTAAGCACTGTCTGCCTCAATTTCTTTATCTCTAAAATGGGAATAATAACAGCCTCTACCCCCCAGAATTCTCGTAAGCATCAAATGAAATAATATTTATAAAATGCTTTGTAACCCTTAAAACACTATATAAATGCTAGCTATTATTATTTGATCACATTACTAAGAGGTTAGATAATATTTCTTGCTTATTCCCAAGTCCACAAGCATAAGTTTGTCCTAAGTCCTGAGCTATAGTTTTTGGAGTAAAGAACTACATTCCTTAAAGTTCAGAACATTTAAGTGAAAAGATTTTTGGGGGACTCCAGACTATCTCTTGGATTCTGACAGTCTCACCTACTCTGCTAAGATGAAAAAGAGTGGCTGAACTCAAATATAGCCTCTAAACATCTCTCTACTTGATCTCTCTCTGAGAACATCTTTATGCCAAGACAGAAATATATATCCTAAGTGTGGAGAAAGAGTAAATTTGGATTCTTCTTGAATTTCAAAGTTATTTTGCAATTTCTCAACTTACATGGTTTCAGATGTTGGCAAAGCTTCTTCTAAGCCTGAATTTAGAATAGATTAAGAAGTTCATGTTCAAAAAGTATTTATTTCTCATTCATAATGTATAGAATGAATCTGATCAATGTATTTCCATTGATTATTAATGAAAATCTTGGCCTGAAACAATTTAAAATGTGGGTCCAGAAAAACGTAGGTGTCTGGTATCTGTCTGCCCAAAGGTTACTTGATTTCTGAAGTCATCTCCATCCATTCAAGAGTGATTTTCTAATGGTCATTAAAAGAGATTTCTATTCTTGTTCAAGGTGGATGGGATAGTGATGAAGGATGATTGAGAGGGGGAAGAATGACACCATCCGTGTTGGTTTTTTTTTTCTATCTTATCTGCCAAGGAGAATAATCTCTGATTAGAAAGAATTTGATCAAAATGACTAATATGGTATTAATGATATCAGAAATAATTGTGGCAATAATTAGAAACCATCTAGAAGATTGAGTTCAAGCCAAGAGGCCCAGATGAACTATACCTTGGATATTGCAAAAATTCTGGTAGCTGTGATTATTGAGTCACTGTTGACTTTCTTTGAAAGATCACGAAGAACGGGAAGGATGCCACAGGACTGAAGAAGAACAACTGTTGTGCTGGTTTTGCAAAAAATAAAAAATAAAAATTTAAAAAGGAAAGGCATGTAATCTACAAATGATAGGTCAGTGGGGTTTGATTTCAATTCCTTGGAAAATTGTAGGACATATTATTGAAGATACCATCTTCTAGAAGAAGGTTGAGATAATATATGTACAAATGTTTTGTAACTAAGAAATACCATTCATGTAGAAACTGTCATTATTTCTTTGGTAAGGAATATTGGGTTTAGGTGCTAATAAAATATTCTTCCCCTTATGATTTAACTAGAGCAACAGTTTTTAATTCATGATTTAAGAGCACCGTTAGTCTGCATTTGTCCTCCCAATGGTCTCATGATGGTGTTTCATAGCACTGATATTGCCAACATTATTTATATATATATATATATATTTTAAACTTCTTTATTTATTTGGTTTATGCCAAAAATAAGATCTTTTCCTTAGGGCATATAGTAAATGTGGGGCATTATTTTCTTGGTGTCTTATTAAAAATAGCAAGTCATGGCAAGTAATGGTGGTAATTATGATAATAGCTGATATGTAGCCAATTCTTTCTGCAAGGTGCTTTCCTAAATGTATTGTCTCGTTTGAGTCCTGCTTCTCAACACCAAGATATACTATATGTCTCTGAGGAATTCTTGCTCTTTTTGATGACATGGGTCCCTTTAGATGTCTAGTGAAGCCCATGAACCTCTTCTCGATGGAACGTTTGTTACCTTCATTCATAATCAAAGGAAACACCAAATTTCACTTAGAGGTGATTTGTGAAAAACCAAGGTTTAATTTTTTTCCCCATCCAAATTCATAGACCCGAATAAATTAGAAGTCTTCCCAATAAGATCAGGAGTGAAACAAGGATGCCCATTATCACCTCTATTATTTAACATTGTACCAAATTCATAGAACCTCTGAAATCTATGTCTGACTCTCTGTGTAGGATCTATGGGCTTCAGGTTAAGAATGCCAATACTAGACGCAGGGGATGGCTTGACTTGTATTTTGGAGTAATTTTATCATGTCAGGAAGGGTACTTCTACATTAATACTATAAATCTAGGGGACTACACAGATCCCTTATAGAAGCTGATCAGATGGGGAAGACAAGTTGTTTGATAAAAGTTTCACTTGTATTCAATATATTGTTAGCCTGAGTGCTTGCATGGAAACTAAGGGTCTTTTTCCTTTTTTCTTTTCTGTAAAGATTCAGACAAAAGCCAAATTCTGATGATCTTGTGGAAACTTTGGATGGGGATGTGAACCAAAGAAAGATTCACATGAGAAACTTGATTGAACCAAGTACATATAGATTCAGAGTTTTCATTCAAATCCACAAGTTACAACTTTCTACTTAGGGTAAAGTATTTTGGTTTTTATATTGATCTGTGCTGAAGATAGCTGCGAGCTACTAAACCACAGTGTACTATTCTGTTGAGGTAGAGTTGTATAAACCCAGACAAAGAAGATTTAAAAACAAACTCAAAAACCTATTGTCTTATTACCAACTGGACAACCTCCTAAAATAGCCCTTGCCTGAGTAATTGGGCCAATATGCTAAAATCGTTGACTTCCTCATCAAACAGAGACATTCTGCTGAACTCAGTTCTTGGCCAGCTCTTTTGCAAGCTGGTGAAGCATTATGAAGACATTTGCTTTACTTTTTAGGGTTTGCCTGTTACTATTTTTAACCCCTCATAATTAACGCTGTAGGGAGCATGACATCATACTACCTTGTATTATGGAGCTCTGGCATACTGAACGAGGCATGGGCAGCTGTCTTCCTCGTGGGGTGGCTCATTATCAGAAATGTTAGGGTACTGATCTCCCATGGCTGAGTTCAAAAGATTAAATTAAAGGGTAGTGGCTTTAAATGACTAAGTCTACGACAAACCAAACTTGTTCAATCTGTTATTCATGGCAGCCAAGATCTAAAAGATGATTGCTGAGTCTCCAAATTTCTCTTAGCTGCTGTACAAATGAAATGAAGTCTAGCCAAAATGTGGAATGGCACTAAGTTCTAGATTGCTGCCTCCTTTTTTTTTAAGTGTTTTTTTCCCTTTAAGTTGTTGTCACCTCCAATCATACTCTCTCTTTCTCCAACCACATCCTTCTATACCCTATAACTGTGTTGGCAAACCTATGGCATGCATGCCAGAGGGGGCTGCTCCTTTCCCCTCTCCACATGCACCTGAGGACATTTCTCTCATCGCCTGCCCTTCTGCCCAGCAGCCCAATGGGGGCACTTCCTCCCTCCCCTGTCTGGGGCAAGGCAGGGGGCTCACATGCTGCATGAGGGTTGCAGTTTGGGCACTCAGTCTCTAAAAGGTTCACCATCACTGCCTAAGACTCTCTCATAAAAAAGAACCAAATCAAATGAATACATTAACTAGAGTTATTGATCAGTTTCTCTATCAACATCTAAAGGCTCCCAAATGGAAGCATTCATTGTTAGTCTCTGGAGTTAAAACTGGTCATTACATTGGTCAGAATTCTCAAGTTTTTCAATGTTGTTTTCCTTTATGTTACTGGATCATTGTGTGAGTTTTTTGGTTTTTTGGTTTTTTTTTTGGTTCTGCTTACTTCATTTTACATCAATTTGTGCAAGTTTTCTCAGATTTCTAAGAATTCTCCATATTCTTCAATCGTTACAGAATAATAATCATCCATTATTAGTATATCATGGTTTGTTCAGTCATTCCCAATTGAAGAGCATAAACTTTGTTTTGAGTTTTTTGCTACTACAAGAATGTTGCTACAAATGCTTTTGTATATTGGAGACATATGAAAAAAATCTAATCTATACTTAAAACTACACTAAGACTTTTGGGACTCCCTGTATATAGGACCTTTCTCTCTGATCCTCTTTTCTTTGGTGGATATCAGTAGTGTCAAACTAAAATAGAAATCCCTGTAGGCTGCACTTTAACTTAGAAAATCATGAATTAACATTACTTATGTCATACTGCATTTTAATTCATTTTACATTTTATATATTTAATAATATTTATAAATAATTATATATCCCACAAATCAATCAATTATTTACTTATTATGAATTTATTTATTGATTTATAAATAATTGTTTATAATCATATATTTATAATAATAATATATTTTATTTATGTTACATTTTCCAATTTCATTTTAATCTGGTCTCTTCTTCCTCCCTAAACCCTGACTAGGAAGTTTCCTAGGCTTCTTGCTGGACATTTATGACCAGTAATGACACTGATAGGTCAAAGAGCAGGTATAGTTGAATGACTATAGTTTCTAGTTCCTATATTCATCTAATAACTAAATTTTTAAAAATAGTTATGTTAGGTAATTCAGGATGGATAGGCTTGACTATGTCACCAGAACTTATTTTTAAACATAAGGTTCCAGATAACCTTTAAAGTTATATATGGCTTTATGCTCTTGGTACTATTAAGTGAGACAAGAAAGACTTCACTCTTCTGAGTTCTCTTTGGGGTAGAGATCTTAATGTGCTAATGTAGAGGTTATAGCTAAAGTCAAGAACTAGCTAATGTCATAATAAAATGTTTATATAATAAAAATTTAAATTCAATATGATAAAAAATTTAAGTAAAATAATAATAAATTTTAATAATAAAAATTTTAAATTCAATATGATTATAAAAAATTAAAATTAAAAGAGACTGAGTTGTCATATAGCTCAACTTCCTACCACAAGCTTTGACATTAACCAATTTACTGTAGTTAAAGAGTAAAGTGCTGGAGAGACAAGATCTCTTTATGAAATGGAACGAAATATATAGAATTTAAAACTTTTAGAGCTTGGGGAGAATCTAGGAGATCATCTAGTTGAACCTGCCATTTTATAAATAAAGAAACTGAGGCACAAGAAGTTATTTATTCAAAGTTGCACAATGACTAAATGGTGGATCAGAAATTAAAACCCAACTCTTCTGATTACCAAGTCAATGCTTTTTTCCATTACATATGCCTAATGATGGCCAATCCTGCCATTACCAATACCACTGTAACGTAGATGAATTGAGGGGCAGAGAAATAGTTTTTTTTTGTTGTTGTTTTAAAATCAGTTTTCTGTTTTAAACTCATCCTCCAATTAAATTACTATTTTTCTATTTGGAAGATATTTCCAATGGATTAGTTGGCAAAACTGGTCAGTCATTCAGTAGCATTTTTGTTAGACTATAGCTGGTCTACCAGTGGTAGAAGAGAAGAAAGTCCATCGGAAGAGATTCTTTCCTTACAAAGGCTAGTATATATTGCTGATTCAATCTAAAAATAGGCAGAGTCATGTTCACAATGTACATATACACACATATGTGTATGTGTGTATATTTGTGTGTATAGAAACATTATTTAAAACAAAGAAATCTATACAATTTTACATGAAGAAAATTGATCATTTAATATAGTGCTTATCATCAGCCAGTTGTAAAGTAATACTGTAGCAATCCAGGTATACATTAATCTTGATATTATTTTAAGGGTGCTCAAAAACTGACTCTTGTATTGCTTAGGATTGATTTCTATAACCTTGAGTTAAATTGAACCTCAACCATGCCAAATTCCTAGCCCTTCCCTAAGGCTACACTCTGGAAGACTGGTCAGTTATCTCAGTTTCCTTAGTTTACCTAAAACAATCCATTAACATATATATCAAACAACCCTAGATGCCTTCTTAGGCCATATGAACTCCTGATCTGGGGACGTGATGATTACCTCATAATGTTAATGTATCAGACCACTTGGCTCTCCCCTTCTCCCTCTACTGTTGTAACCCCAATAAAAATAGCAGTATGGCAGCTAAGGGTTAAGCTCTAGACCAGTGATTCCCAAAGTGGGCGCCACCGCCCCCTGGTGGGTGCTGCAGCAATCCAGGGAGGTGGTGATGGCCACAGGCGCATTTATCTTTCCTATTAATTGCTATTAAAATTTAAAAAAAAATAATTTCCAGGGGTCTAAGTAATATTTTTTCTGGAAAGGGGGCGGTAGGCCAAAAAAGTTTGGGAACCACTGCTCTAAACCATCTAAACTTTTTACCATGGAAGCTCTTGACCATCGGAGCTCCTAATCATGGAAGCTCTTATCCACCAGAGTTTACTCGCTGTCTGACTCCCTTGTGCCAGAACTTTCTTTGTGTGTCTTCATTCTCCCCTTATGTTCTCTTTCCATTATTCCTTAACCTGTAACCCATTTTCTCTCAGTCCCTGGTCCCCCTTTCTGAGTGTCCTACCCACTAGGAATCTTCGTGGAGCTGCTGGACGGCTTCAAATACTTTATGTTATAACTAGCTATTTGTTTTTGTTGATTGGTTAGATGTCTAAAAACAAAAATGAATTTCCATCTTTTAGGAAGGGAACTTGTAAAATTCTCCTACCATTTCCCACCATATATTTGTGCAAGCAAGCATTTTCACTTTGGTTTTATTTTATACTAAAATACAGAGATAGACTTGATATAGAACCAAACATAAGAATCTGTTTGGCCATGAGTTAAATACTGCAAATCTTTATTCAAATAAAAAAGTACAATATTAAAATTATTTTATATGTGATCATTAATTATTAACTATGTACATAATATTCAATTAATATATATGATATATGATTATTAATTTATTTTATTAAAATGTTACTGATATTCACCAAAATTTGTAAAAGAAAGAAATTTAATACGAAGTCTTACAGATAATAACAAGCATATGAGATCTTATTGGTTTGCTTCTTTTAATTCTTATAGAATGCCCCATCTAATATATTCATGATTATTTTATAGTTTTATAATTTTATATTCTGAATTTTCAAAATGATAAGTAGAATAAATTTTATATTTTATAAACACATAACGTACATTTTAATTTGGAGCTTTGGGGGACACAAATTGCCATCATAATTACTGGTAGTACCATTAAATATTTCATTACTTTTCAAATCATTGCTTCCATTTAGGGCATTTCAATTGATATCTCTGTGGCTCTATTAATTGACTCAGTGACTTTCCAGACCAAAAGAGTTTCCTGGATGCTATTCCCCTATATCTATATTGCTTTATTTGAATATAAACTCTTTGAGGGTGGGAAATGTCTTGCTTTTGTATTTGAGTCCTAAGCTCTGAGCATAGTGCTTGGCACATAATAAGAGCCTAATAAATACTTTTTATTCATTAATTCATTTTGTGAATGGTATTCCCATAATACTCTGATGATGGCTAAAAGTCTTTCCACTGGCATGTAGCAAGTGCTTAATAAATGCTTATTGACTAATTGATTTATTGAATGACAAAAGAAATATGGTATATTAATGTATTGGAAAGTACTCTATTATTGGAAATAATGAATATTATAAACATAATTAATGGAAAGACATGAATTGATACAAAGTGAATTAAGGAGAACTAGGAAAATGAATAATGAAAATTGAAGGAACTACTTTAAAGAAACCATCAAAACTAATTGCTGTGAAATTATGATGAAATTCAGCATTAAAGAAATAGTGTGATAAGATACTTCTCTGCCCTCTTAGAAAAAGTGGGGGGCTATGGATGTGGAATACTGAATTTACTAACAAGGTTTTTCTATATGAGTGTTTTTACTGTTTCTATATGAGTGTTTTCTAATTTTTTTGATATAAAGGATGGCTTTCTGGGAAGAATGGAGGAGGGACATACTGTAAAATATAGGTAATATGAAAACAAAAGATCATCAATAACATTAAAAACAATAAAATGTCAAAGATTTTGACTTAAGAAATGTCTATTGTCTATTTAGCTTTGGAGTTCCCATGCCTGCTGGCATCTTAACTTTTAAATATTATCATCACTCTGCTATTATTAGCCCTTCACCTTTTATTCAAGAAGGATGTAGGCATGAATGTTCCAGGCACCATGGGGAATAGTGATTTTTAATTTAATGACTTTGAATGACAGGAGAGCTCTGATTTATGGACAGTACCATCACTGTGTAGTTAGAGAAATGATCATTGTAGCTGAAGGTGAGGTGTATAACTGAATTGTTCCCATACTGGAGCACAATTTCGATTTGAGCAAACTAAATAGTGTCTGTCCTCATGGAGTTCACATTCTATAGGGGAAAGCATAGATTATATGAAATGTGCAGGAAATTTGCCTCTTTTTGTCTATCTCTGTTATTTACAAAGTGTTTCCTCTTGGTAACAGAGCACAAAAAGGATAAGAATTTTCTTGGTACTTGTGTGTGTGTGTGTGTGTGTGTGTGTGTGTGTGTGTGTGTGTGTGTGTGTGTAGTTTGCTATCCCAATTTTCAAATGAAAAGATTTCTTTCAGCTATTAAATATAATTTTCACAAATTCCTGCTGGGTCTGGGCTTTTCCATCCCATCTTTTTTTTTTAAACCTTTATCTTCCATCTTAGAATCAATGCTAATATTGGTTCCAAGGCTGAAGAGCAATAAGGATAGGGAATGGGGGCTGTGACTTGCCCACAGTCACAGAGCTAGGACACATCTGAGATTAGTTTTGGACCTAGGATCTTGAATATGCAGGTCTGGCTCTTTATCCACTAAGGTACCTAACTTCCTCTTACCCCATCTTTTTTGGAGGATTGTTTTTAAGTCATATTTTTTAAAAAAAAATCTTATTTGAGAAGCTGTTTTAGGAAAGCTGTTATGCCAAATAAAAAATCCAATTATTCTCAAAAGATTAACTAAAATAAAGAGTGTGATCTTTAAAAACACAATGGATTCCTTTTGTTTTTACATCATAGTTATTTCTGGGAAAAAGACTCAGCATCTAGCTCATTGTTTGGTATGGAGTAGGTACTTCATATATGCTTGTTGAACCAAAAACATCAGAAAGAATTGTCAAAATCCTTCTGGGCAATATCCCTAACTCAGCATTGTGGGTTGCAGGCTGCATCTTCCAGGTGTGACTATTTCAGGTTCAAGGAATACTGTAGGTCCTAAATCCCACATGGAGTGGTCATGAGCCCCCACCAGTTTGCTTAACTTTAATGAGCAGGTAGTAGACACAATTAACTCAAAGCAAAGGTATTTATTAAGATGGAAGAGTAAGAACAAAAGCTATAAAAGGGTTCCCCTTCCCCACTCCCAGATCTCAGGTTTGGTCTCCCACAAATACACAAGAAGATCCATCCAAAGAACAAGGGAGATGGAGGAGGGGTGTTTAATAAATTGGTCAGGAGTGTTCTGACCAATTCTCTTGTACCACAGAAACACAGGAGCTCTTAGTACCAGATGATGAGTAGCAGCAAAGTACACAGGTTATAGCAATGGATTGGGGAGGGCAAGACTGAAAGCTGGCCCAGCCTGACACTGGTCACAGAATTTAGAGATAGAGAGGATCTTTGAAGTCATCAAGACTAACTGCTTCATTTCACAGAGGAAGAAAACGAGGTTTGTAGAGAAGTACAAGGCCCAAAGTCATGTAGATTGGAAATGCTGAAGCCAAGACATTGAACTTCATTCTTCGCTCCCAAATTTCTAGAGTTGTTTTTTTTTTAGTAGACCAGAGCTTTTTAACCCGTGTGTGTGTGTGTGTGTGTGTGTGTGTGTGTGTGTGTGTGTGTGATCCTAGGCCCCTTTGGCTGTCTGGTATAGTCCGTGATTATCTTTCAAGAAGTTTTCAGTGCCTAAAATAAGATACAATGAACTTAAAAGTCCTCAAGGGAATAAGTAGCCAAATAGGAGGAATTTTTGGCTTTGGCTGGGCACATGTTACCACATGTTACATATGGTATGTCCCCCAGCCTTCTGCCCATGCCCCAGAGGTCAGGGACTGTATATTATTTTCATCTTTGCTGCTCTTGTGCCTATAAGAACTTGAAGCATAGTAGGAACTCAATAAAAATGGTCAGAAGTTGAATTTATGGATGCCATACCAAGCCACCATCCCAGAGGACCTACGATGAAGCAGGCTACCCACCTCATGGCAGGAGAGGAAATGAACATGAGACGAGTGATGACCTAGCTGATGGGTGGATCTGTTTTTCATGACATATTTGACAGAATGGAGCTTTGGTTGTTTGGGTTTTTTTTATATCAAGATGGTATGGAGAGAGAGCTGGCCTTAAAGCCAGGAACCTGGGTCTGTGCCCTGCCTCTGACACACACTGGCTTTGTGATCCTAGACAAGATACCTCCTCTCGATGCTATAATAATAATTAGCATTTATATGGAACATGAAGGTTTGCCAAGCACTATTTATATGATCTTCACAACAATCCTGTGCAGTAGGCAATGGGGTTAGGTGACCACCCAGGCTGACACAACTAGGATGTGTCTGAGTCCAGATTTGAACCCATCTCTAGACCAAGTTCTCAATCCACTGAGCCACCAAGCTGCCCATAGCACTTTCTTTCTAATGCCATAGGTCATTAGCTTCCACCTTTGTGCCTCTCCATTGAGAAGAAGAAGTTGATAGCAATTACTCTGTAAGATATAATTAGCTTTTGGTAATGGGTATTATTAAGCAGGTATAGAAAGAATAGTTGGTTTAAAATGCCCCCCAAAGTATAACACATCTCTCTCGAGTACATATAGAACTCAGGGGATTGTGGGTGCAGACTTAGAAAATGCATGCATAGAAAACTGAGAAAACTCCAGCTTCAGAAAGTTCTCTTGCTAGAATGTTGAAATGTTTCCTCTTAAATATGGAATATCTTTCTTCTGGGCCTCTAAGTCTGCTTTTCCTCAGTGGTTCTATTTGTTCCTCAGGTCATGCTGCCCATCATAGCTCCTGTGTGGCATTGTTGGGACCCCACCGAGGAAGCCAGAGCCTTATTTATATTCTAGAATATCACAAGATTATCATTAAAGGGTCAAGATGGCAGAGAGGAGGTAGAGCCTTTTCTTTCTCTAGTCCCTAACCAGGTGTTTGAATTCCTTGTCTCTCTCAAGTTTTTGATTGGAATTACTCTCTCCTAAGCTTCCAGATACTCTAATGCTTTTCTCTGAACTGCTTTGCTGTTATGTGCAAGCCCTAAGATGTGATGAAATTTCTCCAGCTGGTTCACAGACCTCCGGTGTTTACTCCCTCTATTTCACCTAATTTTTTTTGTTCCTTCTTGTTTGGGTATTCCAATTTCTTATACTAGTCTAATGCCTTTAACTAACTGATCCAGTAAATGTGTTTAGTCCTTATTCGTATCCAGTTCATATTTCTGGTTGAAGTCAGGACATTCCTCATCCTTTTACTATTCTAAAGTCTCTTCTACATCCTCTGTGGTCCAGCCATGCTAGCCTACTTGTCACTCTTCAGACACATTCTATCTCCAACCTACCCCAGGACTACTTGTCCCACAATTCCTTTTCCTTTCATTTACGTTTGTGTTGTTACGTTGTTTATATATAGTCTGGGTTTGTCCTCCCTCTCACTCTTTTCTTCTACGTGGGTGGCTTAGGTGAGCTCCCTCTGGACCCTAGCCTTTTAGTTTCCCTTTTGTTTCAAGTTTAATTTTAATAAATCTTATTAAATATAATTCTTGGATATTAATTTTAAAATCTACAAACCTCCAGGCTTTTGTACCAGTTGACATTTATCCTATGCCAAAAGTGCTGTCAGTCTTTACCTCTGACTCTTGGAATCTCTGACTTTCTTCAAGTTATTCTTATTATAGTCATGCTCAACTCTTTGTAACCCTGTTTGGGTTTTTTTGGTGGAGATACTGGAGTGGTTTGCCATTTCCTTCTCCAGCTCATTTTGCAGATGAGGAAACTGAGGCAAACAGGGTGAAGTGACTTGTCGAGGGTCACTCAGATAGTTTGCCATTTCCTTCTCCAGTTCATTTTGCAGATGAGGAAACTGAGGCAAACAGGGTGAAGTGGCTTGTCCAGGGTTATCCAGCCAGGAAGTAGCTGATCTAGATTTGAACTGAGGAAGATGAGTCTTCCTGACTCCATGCCCAGTGTTTTATCCACTGAGCCATCTACCTGATTTACCTCAAATGCTACCATTTTTCCACAGGTCTTTCTTAGTTCTTCCAAATGGAAGAACCCCTTTGTGGAGCTCCATACCCATTCATGTACCTCCCATTAGAATGTAAGCTCCCCATTGGCAAGAACTGTTTTTGCTTTTTCATTATATGCCTAGCACCCAATATAGAGTTTGAAACATAATAAGTGCTTCATAAATGTTTGTTGATTGATTGATTGATTGCTGGGGGTGGGGGAGGAGCCCAAACCTATAATTTTATCATGTGGGGAAATCCCAGTGTCAAAACTATCTTTGCCAAGGTAGATCAGCCACTCGTCTGTAATTTATAGTCTTAGAGAGTTGCCCAGGGCAACCATGATGAGCTGGAAAATAGCATTTCTTTCTTGTCTTCCTTTTCTGCTAAAGCAATTTAAAATAAACTATTTCAAAATTTTCAAAGCAGTCTGTGCTTTCTCATTTTTCCTTATTTTCAATGCTTCCATTAGAATGTAGGCAAATATGTTTTTTTTTCCCTTTGAGGGTGGGAGATGGGGAGGAAGCATATGTGTGTGAATAGATGTGTAGAATAGCCCGAAGCTCAATCTGTAGCTTTGCTAAAATATGGCCAAAACAGAGTAACCATAATGGAGAGAGGAATAATAAGCAGTCCATTCTTAGGGGTATGGAGTTGGTGCTCAAGTCCAAAGTTTTAATGTGCTATTTGAGGCCAAAAAAGCCTCCAAACCATAAATAGGGAAACATCTCCCAGTGTGCAATTCTCCCTCCTCCTCCCACTTCTTTAGAACCTTGGCCCCAGCTTGAGCCCCCATCCCTAGGCAATGTGGAATTGACCATTGATCTTGTAGCAGGTGATGGTCAAAGATGGGTTTATGAGTCTGCACTCGAGGGAAAAATGAACACTGCCACAAAAATCACCTTTCTTCACCAGGGGCCATCAACCATAAACAAAAATAATTACACTCCGATATGGGGAAGAATGGATATTTCTCCGACCTCCCATCTTACCCCTGTCCAACTAGATTTCAGTCAAAAATTGATTCTTAGCCATCTGAAAATGGAGGATGTTGCTTTCTTCTCTCCTCTTTTCTCATGTATGTATGTCACTGTCATTAAAAAAAAAAATTCCAATCCAAGAGAAAACAGGACCTCAACGGCTCCATTTCTAAATTAAGCTCCAGCTTGGGCTAAAAATAGATTTCTAGTCTTGAGAAGCTATGCAGCCTGAATTTCAATGGCCTGTTTCTCCCCAGACAGATAGCGTAGTATTCACTCTACTGCAGCAGGCGGGAGCTAGGTGAGAGCTCACTGGATTTTTCTCCTGAGCTCTCTTCTCCCTCAGGGTCAAAGGCAGAAGAAAAGAAATCTAACCATCGTTTCAGTTCTAATATCTATTCATTTTCCCCCTTGTTCCAAGGAGAAGATCTGTGTCTTTTCTTTCTTGTAAAAAACACGTTTTATGGATGCCTCTTATTTTAAATCACAGTCATTTCTGAATGTACTGAGTCTTTTTTTTTTTTTTAATTTTAAACCCTTAACTTCTGTGTATTGACTTATAGTGGAAGAGTGGTAAGGGTAGGCAATGGGGGTCAAGTGACTTGCCCAGGGTCACACAGCTGGGAAGTGTCTGAGGCCAGATTTGAACCTAGGACCTCCCATCTCTAGGCCTGACTCTCAATCCACTGAGCTACCCAGCTGCCCCCTGTACTGAGTCTTAAAGGCAGGGAAGAAGCAGCAAAGACATCCCAAGTCTGCTTGGGAGTATGATATGTGAACATCCACATGTGTATACACACATGTTCTTATTAATATAAATAAAACACACAGAGATGTTGTGTGGTTGTTCAGGTATTTTTCAGTCATGTCTGGCTCTTTGCGACCTCGTTTGGGGCTTTCTTGGCAAAGATACTGGAGTGGTTGGCCATTGCCTTCTCCAACTCATTGGACAGATGAGGAAACCGAGGCAAGCAGAGTTAAGTGATTTGGCCAGAGACACCCGGCTAGAGGTTGGATTTGAGCTCGAGTCTTCTTGACTCCAAGCCTGGCACTCTATCTACTGTGCCGCCTGGTTGACCCCATGTGTATATGCCCACATGTGTATGCATGTACACACACATAGATGTGCATGTTATCTCTGTTAATACTCTTTACCGGTAGCAGCCCACCTCTCTACCAAACTCTTTTGGCTTTCACTGTATTCGGATAAGCGTTTGCCTCTGTCGTCTCGTTCTTCATAACACCGGGGTTCCGTCACCCATTTCTGCCTTTGCACCTTGGCATTTTGGGCTGTTCTCCCACAAAGAACGCCATCTCTGTGTCTTTGCCCTGCCTGGCTTGGGCTCCCTCCTCAGCAACGCTTCTTGGAGGCTCTCCTTTCTTTCAAAGTTCACATCAAATAACTACTTCTTAGATCTGATTGTTCTCTCCTCCACACTACCGGACAGATATGCCCACATTGCACAAATATACACACATGCATATATGTACACATATGTATAGGTGTGTACACACATATTTATTTTATTGAGTCATTTTTCGGTCATGGTTTTGGTGGCCCCATTTGGGGATTTCTTGGCAGAGATCCTGGAGGGGTTGGCCATTTCCTTCCCCAACTCATTTGATAGATGAGGAAACTGAGGCAAATAGAATTAAATGACTTGCCAAAGGTCATCCAGCTAGTAAATGTCTGAGGCTAGATTTAAACTCTGGTCTTCCTGACTCCAGACCCAGCACTCTAACCACTAAGCTACCCAGCTGCACACGGACCACACACACACACACACACACACACACACACACACTTTTTCTTTTTTCCTTTTTGTTATAAAGGATGACTGACTGGCAGGCAGAGGGAAGAGGGCTATATTGGGAAATGGTGATATAAAAAGCAAAGTTAACAAAAAAAAACTTACCTTCTGTCTTAGAATCAATATTAAATATTGGTTACAAAGCAGAAGAATGGTAAAAGCTGGGCAATAGGGTTAAGTGACTTGCCCAGGGTTACCCAGCTAGGAAGTGTCTGAGGCCAGATGTGAGCCCAGGACCTCCCATCTCTAGACCTGGCTCTCTATCCACTGAGCTACCCAGCTGCCCCCAAAGATTATATATATATATATATATATATAT
>NC_058132.1:679228170-679255702 GCF_016433145.1 Gracilinanus agilis
AAGAAAGAAAGAAAGAAAGAAAGAAAGAAAGAAAGAAAGAAAGAAAGAAAGAAAGAAAGAAAGAAAGAAAGAAAGAAAGAAAGAAAAAAGTAGATAGGACAAAGGGAAGGAAGAGAGAGAGAGACAGACACAGGGACAGAGGTAGAGAGAGACAGATAGAGGGAGAGAGAAACAGAGACAGAGTTAGAGAGAATGAGAGGAAGGAAGAGGGAAGAAGGGAGGGAGGGGAGAGGGAGAGAGACAGAGACAAAGGGAGGGAGAGACAGAGAGATGGCAACAGAGAGAGACAGAGAGAAAGCAAGAGAGCAAGAGAGATGGAGAGAGACAGAGACAGAGAGAGAGAGAGAGGGACAGAGAGAGAGACAGAGAGACAAAGAGAAAGAGGGAGAGACAAAGAGAGTCAAAGAGAGGGACACACAGAGAGACAGAGAGACAGAGAAACAGAGACACAGAGAAAGAGACAGACAGACAGACAGAAAGAGAGATGGAGGGAGAGGGAGAAACAAAGGCAGATAGGGCAACACAAAAACAGAAAGAGGGGCTTAATCAGAGAGAGCCAGAAACAAAGATGAAGAAGACAGAGACAGGAGAGTCTGAGGGTTCCCCAAGCTATCCATCAGAGAAAAAGCTCTCTCAGAGGTCACCCTCAATCCAGCCTTGTGAGGAAAGCCAATGCCTCCCTCCCCCACCCGACGAGCTCCCTCCAAGCCCCCCAGCCTTGCCTCTTCTCTGGTTCTGCCTTCTCTGCTGCACCACACATAGATAATATTGTTGTCCTGTGCTTTCCCATGGCAGGGATGTTCATTGTTCTTTGTTTTAATATTTTTCTGCTCTTGCCCAGCCGTCTGGCCTCGCAAATACGCCCATCTCTCGAATCCGTTATAAAGCTCCTTATTCACAATTCTCTTGCAACTGGCTCTTTGCTAAACGGCAGGGACTCCTGCAAGCCCCTGCCTCGATCTCTAAGCGCCTGCCAGGCGAGAGAGGCAAGGCTGCCTCGTGCTGTCCCTCTGCCAGCCCCAGCCTGTCCAGCGCTCCCCTCTGTGAGTCGTTTTGCCCGGCTCATTTCTTCGGAGAGGTTTTGATCCCTGGTAGGATCATGTCCCGGCATATTATAAACAATACCTTATGCCTAGAGCATAGACGTCCCTTTGAAAATGGTTCATTGATTGATCCACTGATCGCCTGCAGGGACTAGTCACCTCTATTTTGTTCTTACTGCTAATTGAGAGAAGTGAAACAATCAGTCCCATCGGCACCCAGATGGGGCTAGATATTGGATTCATATTTCACCCTGGTTCCTATATGAAAGAGATCGTTGAACTAGAGCTCCCCGTGGTTTCAGAAGCCTTTGAGCCTAATCCTCTTCTTTTACAAATGAAAGAATTTGGGCTAAAGTGGTTATCTGACTAGACAGCTAGTGTCTGAGTCAGGATTTGAACTCAGATCTTCCTAATTCCTGAGCCTACTACTCCATCCACTATGGCACCGAATTACCTGTGCTATAGCAGTGTATGCTGGGGCCATTTTAGACGCACCTACTGAACTGATTGTTAAATTTTTAGTGTGATCTTTTACACCTCAGAAAGCAACAAGTTGGTTCTTGATTTCTTGATTTGCTGATTGGCTCATCTCAAGAAAATGTTAATAACAGATTAAACTGAAATGCTGGTCCAGTATTGATCATCTCCTCTCCCATCCCTGGAAAGCCCATTGTTAAACATGCAAAGTATATCACTGCACTGTATGTGGAAATTACTCCAAGGAAGAAATTCTTTTGCCCATTTAGACTTGGGGCTGAAGGAGCTTCCCTTAACCCACTTCTCCAATTCCCTATCATCCCTGGACTGAACTTCATCCTCTTCTGAGGCATCTGCTCAGGGAGAGGCTTAGGAGGAACAGCAAGGGAAGGTGTAACAAGGGGCCTGAGTCTCTTTGGTTCTCACTTTCTTCCTGCAAAAAATTATAGTGTTGGACAAAATAATCTCTAAGACCCTTCTAGCTATAGTTCCACAATGATAGCAATCCATCATTAAACATTAAGTGCTTGGTGTGTGCCAGGCATTGTGCTAAATGGTGAGAATACAAAAAGAAGCAGATGTAATCAGCTGGGTGGTGTAGTAGATAGAAGGCTTAGAGGCATAGAGGACCTGGGTTCTAATCTAGCCTCAGGCACTTACTACCTGGATGACCCTGGGCAAGTCACTTAATCCTGTCTGCCTCAGTTTCCTCCTCTGTCAAATAAGCTGGAGAAGGATGTGGTAAACCACTCCAGGATCCATGCCAAGAAAACCCCAAATGGAGTCGTGAAAAGTCAGACATGAGTGAACAACAACAACACTTGAATAGAGATCATTTTGCTCAGCATCATTATTTTATACTTAAAGATGTCTGGAAAGAGGAAGAAGCTCAGGTCAGGGATGTTGGAAAATTGTAGCCAGAATAATTTCTTCCTATTTTCAATTGGAGCCACCATTCATTGGACTAAAAAGATTTTAATTCTTAAGAATTGAAAGAGAGGACAGCTGGGTAGCTTCGTGGATTGAAAGCTAGGTTTAGAGATGAGAGGTCCTTGGTTCAAATCTGACCTCAGACACTTCCCAGCTCTGTGACCCTGGGCAAGTCACCTGACCCCCATTGCCTACCCTTACCACTCTTCTGCCTTGGAGCCAATGTACAGTATTGACTCCAAGATGGAAGGTAAGGGTTTTTAGGGGGAAAAAAAGAACTGAAAGAAGAAGGCTAGGAAAGTATGTAGTTAAAGCTAGTGAAGTCATAAAAGGCATGGATAAAGTGGGCATGGACCTTTCCACCAAATTCTAGACCAGTAGAACAAGGGTTACCAACATATCTCCCTGCCCTTGAAACTTGAATGGGGGCAGTCTTAGGACAAATAAGAGCACTATTCCACATAGTTGGTAGCAAGCTCATGGAAATTTTCCCTTTCACCCAGGAGATGGCACATCTGGAAATAGAAATAGTTTCCCCAAAGGGTAAGATAAATCCAGGCATGACTGATTGAGGATGAGTTATAAAAGGAACCTAGGGATGCTTTGGGACCATATCCCTGGCCTTTGGCTCCTGATGTCATCAAGGGCAATTGTGCCCCAGCACACGATGTCCCTTGGTACATTTCTTATGTAAAATGAGTTTTCAACATGTTCTTTCAGGGCAGATTTTTCCCTAATACATAACTTTTCATCTTTGATGTAGAAAGAGGGAAGAAATTAGATTTAGTATATAAAAACATGAAGACCTAAAAGGATATTCTAAGTACTAAGTGCTGAATACAAATTATACCAGCCAACCACATTAAGAGACAGGAAGTAGGCAAGTTGACCTAATTCTCTATTCATATGTTTGCTCTATTTTAGGAAAACATTAAATTCAGCTTCTAAAAATGTGATGGGGTCACACACACATACACACACCTGCCTACGCTACCCTCCTGCTCTCCTTCTTGTGAAGTGGTTAGAATATAGAAACCCTGGGTAGAATCTTGGCTCCAACCCTTACTATTGGCATCACCTTGAGCAAACACTTTATCTTCCCAGGTTTCAACTACAAAATGAGAGAGTTAGACTAGCTAATCTCTACAGTTCTTTCCAGCTCTAAAAATTCTCTTAAGTATATGGCAATGTATTCTTTCATTGATATAATACTTGGGAATAGCCATAAGAATTGTTGACCAACACAGCAATGACTGTGTGCATTACTATGCTGATCAAAAGACCCTTAGAAATACTGGCAAATAAGTCAGAATGGCCCCTGCTATTAAAAACATTGGGCACATTTCCTACAAGGGAAGATTTGTGTCTTAGACACCCAAGGATGAAAACACAGAAGGGAAAGGCTGAGATGATAAAAGAAAGACTTGATCAGAGTAGTCACCAGATATCTTTGACCTATTTTGAGAGGAAAAAAGGATTTGAGTGTTGCTGAATCAATCATTCAATAAGCATTTATTAAACTCCTACTATATGTCAGGTGCTATAACAAAGATAAGAATGAAGTAGTCTCTGCCTTCAAATGGGCTTGCCTTTTATTGGGGGTTTGAGATGATGACATGAGCAGAGATAAGTAGATAGAAAACACAAAGCAAATAAGTATGAAGTAATATCTGGGGTGAAGTGCACTCACAACTCAGGGAGGGAGGAAAAAGGACTAGAACCTATATGTTCCAAAATATTTATAGCAGCTCTTTGTGGTGACAAAGAACTGGAAATTGAAGGGATGCCCATCATTTGGGGAATGGCTAAACAATGAGCAAGCTAATTAAAGAAAAAACTTGGAAAGGACTACACAGGATAATGAACAGAAAAGTGAGCAGAACCAAGAAAAGATTACACACAGCTACAGATCTAATATTTGAAGAACAAATTGTGAAGGTCACCTCTAGAGAATGAACAATGGAAACAAGACATAATAAATAAATTCGCGCATGGATGCACATGCGCACACACACACATCCATCTCCTGGATGATGCCTTCTGTATTATGAGGAGGGGAGAAAAGGGCTGAGATATTTGTCAATAAGTTCTAATAAAAAAAATGTAGGGAAGGGGAAGGGTCAGGAGAGGCATTGGATAGGCATAGGATAAGCTTGGGCTTAGCCTAAAAGGAATCCAGAGAATTCAATGAGGCAGAGGTGAGGAGGGAGAGCATTCTAGGCAACAGAAGGATAGAAAATGAAATCTCTGCATTGAAGAACAGAAAGCAGGCCATTTTGGTGAGAATGTGGATAGTGCAAAGGAATATAATATCCAACAGACCTGGAAAAGCAGGATGGAGATAGTTTGGGGAGAATTTTTAAAAATTAAGACACTTTTTCCATGGTTACATGATTCATGTTCTTTCCTTCTCCTCTTCCTACCCTCCTGTCATACCCAATGCACAATTCCACTAGGTTTTACATGTATCATTGATCAAGACATATTTCCATATTATTGATATTTGCACTAGGGTGATCACTTAGAGTCTATATCCCCAATCCTATCCCCATCGACCCATTTGATCAAGCAGTTGTTTTTCTTCTGTGTTTCTACTCCCACAGTTCTTTCTCTGGATGTGGGTAGCATCTTTCTCATGAGTCCCTCGGAACTGTCCTGGATCGTTGCATTGCTACTAGTAGAGAAGTCCATTATATTCAATTGTACCACAGTGTATCAGCCTCTGTGTATAATGTTCTGGTTCTGCTCTTTTCACTCTGCATCAATTCCTGGAGGTTGGTCCAGTTCACATGGAATTCCTCCAGTTCATTATTCCTTTGAGCACAATAGTATTCCATCAGCAATAGCCACCACAATTTGTTTAGCCATTCCCCAGTTGAAGGACATTGGGGAGAATTTTTAATGACAATGGAGTTTGTATTTGATCCTAGAGACAAGCGGGAATGGCAGGAGCTTCTTGAGTAGGGGACTAACATCTCTGAATGTGTATTTTAGGCTATCAATTTGCCATTTGGATGGACAGGAGAGAAGACAGATTTGAAAGGAGTTTATTACAGTACTCCAGATGAGAGGTGGTGGGGGGCCAGAACTAGGGTGGTACCATGCAAATGTAGAGAAGGGGGTGAATATGAAAGATAATATGGAAGCAGATTTGACAAGCCTGGGCAAGTGATTGGCTCTGGGAGAGTGGGGGAGAAAAGAGCTAAAGATAAACTCTGAGACTATGAAACTTCAGTGATTGGGAGTTTGGCAGTGCCCTAACAAGAAATGAGAATTTTTTATTTGTTTAAGTTTGGAATGAAATTGAATTTTAAAAAAGAAATGGGGAAGTTAGGAAAAGGAGAAGTTTAATGTGAAAGATAATGTGTTTTGTTTTGGACATTGAATTTGAGATGCCTAAAGAACCTTGAAATATCCAAAAATATCCAAAAAAAAAAAATATCCAAAAGGCAGAGTGGAGCCCAGGGAGAAAAGAGGCCTAGATATGTAAATCTAGGAAAGGGAGAAGAAATATAAGGTGATGGTTTGAGGGATTATATGGTTAAGTGAAGGGGTTTTTCTAAGGATTAGAAGAGTCAAGAGCGAGGAGTCAGACTGAAAATTAGAAAGAGACCAGAAAGAATGATCTAAACCATTGATTCCCAAAGTGGGCACCACCAGCCCCTGGTGAGTGCTGCAGCGATCCAGGAGGGTGGTGATGGCCACAGGTGCATTTATCTTTCCTATTAATTGCTATTAAAATGTAAAAAAAATAATTTCCAGGGGGCTAAGTAATATTTTTTTCTGGAAAGGGGGCGGTAGGCCAAAAAAGTTTGGGAACCACTGATCTAAACCATGAATAATAAGAGGAATGCATATCCAAAAAAATCCTGAGGTTTTATCTCACACCACCTAAACTAGCAAAGATGACAAAAGATTTGAAAAGTAAATACTGAGGAATTGTGGAAAAATAGGTGCACTACTACATGATGGTGGAGCTGTGAGTCAATACAATCATTTTGAAAAGCATTTTTTGCTTTTTTTTGAATATTGCAAATAAAGGCATTAAAATGTCCATTTCTTATCCAGAGATTCCATTACTAGGCTTATGCTCCTAGGAGGCCAATAATAATTTTAAAAGTCCTCATATACATAAAAATTCTCATAGCAGCCTTTTTTGTGATAATAAAGAATTGAAAACAAAAGTAGATGCCCATCAACTGAGGAACAGCTAAACAAAAAGAGCTACATGAATATAATGGAAAATTACTATGCTCTAAGAAATGATGAATATGTTGAACAAGAGAAACTTGAAAAGATCAGTATGAACTGATACAGAATGAAGTAAGGAGAGACAGACAAACAATGACTACGACAATGTGAACAGAAAGAACTACTGTAAAAAAAATCAGAAGTTAATTCTGAAGAATCAAAAAGAGCCAGGAGAGTTCCAAAGAAGAGATAGGAAAAGACACTTTTATTCACCATTTTTCAGAGGCAGGGCATTTATATGTGTTGTACATTGTGCATTTTTTCAGACTTTTTTATATATTAAATAGTTACAGTGTTTTTCTCTTTATGGTGACTCTCTGGGTGGAGAAGGGAAGGAATACTAAAATTAAAAAAAATATATACAAGATTTTTAAAAATCCAAAGACATTAATAAAACTTTTTTTTAAAAAAGGAAGAGAATCAGAAATAGTGAGAGATAAAGAGAGAGAGACAGACACAGAGCCAGAGACAGAAAGATGAGGTGGGGGGAGACAGAGACAGAGACAAAGAAATAGAGAGACAGAAATTGGATAATTGTGAGGGTAAGCTGCCAGAGTAGGCAGGAGGGTATGAAATAAAATGAATAAGAAGAGGGCTTGGCCTTAGTGAGGTGCTCATCAATAACTGAAGCAAAGGATGAGAAGGCCATCAGAGGGTTTTAAATGTAATAACAGTAAAGGAAATTCACAAAGAATGGTCTCTATTTTCTCAGTAAAGTAAGTGGTGAAATAAGCTACTGAGGAGGAGGAGGAAGGAAGTGTTGTGGGAGACTTGAGGAGAGAAGAAAAGGTTTAGAATGACCACTGAGAGGACTGTGGGGATAGTCAGGTGGAGAAGCTGCTCCTCAGCCTTAGAACTTCTAGTCTCAGCTCTGTGGTCTTCCTTCCTTCATTTTTTTAAAACCTTTACCTTCTGCAGGAGAACCAATATCTTGTTTTGGTTCCAAGGCAGAAGAGCGTTAAGGGCTAGGCAATGGGGATGAAGTGAGTTGCCCAGGGTCACCTAGCTAGGAAAGTGTCTGAGGCCAAATTTGAACCCAGGACCTCCCAGCTCTAGTTCTGGTTCTCAATCCACTGAGTCACCCAGCTGCCTCCCCACCTAACTCCCCCATTTTATTTCTACTCTATGTGGGAGACTAGGGTCATATCTTCTTCACCAGGGTACAAATTCAATGTACCATGTTATGGCCAGTCCACTAGGCGCAGCACTGAAACTGGCCAAGACTTGGGGATTTCAAAGAGAGAGACAGAATCTTAATGGGGCACATTTGATTGGTTTTCCACCTAGGAGTTTCCAAATAGCAAATTTATGTGAGCCATGGAAGTTTCCAGTAGGGAAGGTACATAAAATAAGGGATTTCAGCAAAAGGAAGAAGGTGCTAAATAAGAGGAGAGATGTGTCTAGGTCAGAGAGAGGCTGTTGCAAAAAAGATCCAAGGAATGGAGGTTTGTTTCTGGCTATAGTAGTCCTCAGATTTTATTTCTTATCTTATATCTTATATCTTATCTGCACAAGACAATGGAAAACTTTGTCATGGTGGTCTTTGAGGCATAAGCTAGAGCTGGAACAGACTTCAGAGGTTATTTGGCTCACTTTTACAGGTGAGGAAACTGAGGTTCATGGAGGCTAACTGACTTGTTCCTGAACTTAGCTTAAAATAATCTACTATAATGAATGTATGATATGTATCTGGCTAATTTGGGACATAATCTTTCACAAGCCAAGGAGGAAAATAGAAATATCTATATTATTTGGGCCAGAAACCCTAATGCATTGAAAGTAAGGAGTATTTTCTATATTAGCATTAGCTTTCCTGTGAATTGGAATGTTCTAATCTTGGTAGTGTGATGAATTTTAAACATATGTGATACAGAGAGGAACAAAAAAAAAAAAAAAAACAGAGGGGGGTGGGGGATCTCTCCTGTCTTTTCTTGCAAGCTTATTGCTAGGCACAAGTAGCCATTACCTTGGCAACCCTTACAAATGGCAAATGACGTCAAGAAAGTGGGGGGAATACCATGGAGAGCAGAAGTCACTGTGCATTAGAGATAATTCAGGGAATTTCAGCTCCTGTGTGTATTAAGTGGCTGAAAATGAGCAATGGGGACTCTGCAGGTCACAAAAAGACTGGGCAATGGGAGTGAGAAACTTTTTGCACTGGAGGGAAGAGTCCTGAAGTTTTTAATTAAAATAGAAATGGGGGCTCTTGCAATCTTAATGAATAATTCAGCTTACATCTTACATGATCTCTCCTTGCTGCTACTGCTAAACTCATTAAAATAGTTGACACTGCTAAATCTCTGTTGGCAGGGGAAAGATGCATTTGTCTTTAAATATATCTTTTAAGACCTAGCTCAGGGCTCCTTATTTCCAAGATCCCTTCCTTGATTGAGTAAAGGAGATGTTAGTCTGCTCTCCAATTTAATAGGCAGGTCATTTACCATTTTGTTCAGTATTTAATGGAGTTCATTTTTAACCTTCCCTTATCCAGACTAAATTTGACACTCCCCAAGGGCAAAAATTATCTTCTCTGCTCTTAGTACAGTGGAAGGAGTGCTGGCTTGGGAGCAAGAAGCTCAGGGTTCAGATCAGCCTGACCACTTCTACCTATATAATCTTAAGTTACTTACCCCTCTCTGAACCTCTGGTTTCCTTACCCACAAAATGAAAAGAATTGGGCTCAATGACTCTATCTTTTTTAACCCTTACCTTCTGTCTTAGTATCAATTCTGAGACGGAAGAGCAGCGAGGGCTAGGCAATTATGGTTAAGTGGCTTGCCCAAGCTCAATGACTTTAAAGGTCTTTCCTGTACTAACAACTTGCCTCCTATAGGAGGTGGTATATGAGCTGTGCTTTGAAGAAAGCTAGGGAATTTAAGAGGCAGAGGTGAGAGTGGAGGGCATTCCAAACCAATGCAAAGATCCAGAGGTGGGAGATGGAATGTCTTTAATGGGAATGAAGCAGCAGGTATCATCCATGTGACAATGCAAGGACTTATCCTGTCAGTTGCTGAAAGGCTTTGGCAAAAAATTTACATATAAATATATATGTAATTATATATTCATAAAAGCTGGCATTTGTATTTACAGCTAATATTTTTACATTTGTATTTATAGCCAACAAAATGTTTTCCTCAGAACAATTTTGGGGAAATACTTCTTTCTATATGTTGGGGTTTCTGATCTGAATGTCATATAAATATTTCTATTTTCCTTCTTGATTTGTGGAAGATATACCCCAAATTTCCTCAGAACCCTGTGAGGCAGAATGTAACTATGATCCATCTTCATTTCACAGGTGAGGAAACAGTGACAAAGAACCTAAGGGGTTTGCCAATAGTCACACAGTCAGTGAAGGATAGAACCAGTTGTTTGAAGTTGTATATATAAGATACCAGAATAGTCAATCAGTTAAATGAGGTGGGGAGGGAGAAATCATATTAATGTATATAAAACAATCAGCCTTTTGAATGTTTTACTTTTAAGCTAGGTTTCCCCACTATGAAATATGTAGCTGAGCTTTATTTATTTATTTATTTTTGCAGCTGGGTTTTTAAAAAAGAAATCTCATTTAGTGTGAGTTTTATTATCTTCTCTTTCCTTGGGGAATCAGTCTTCCCTCATGTCTGTGCATGTAATATGATTACAGTTAATGCTAGAATGGAGATGTCTGCATCTTCTCATCTTTTCCCCTACCTTCCCTCTGGAGGTTTTTTTTTTCTTTCTTCAGTTTTCTCAGCAGTCCTTTATACCACTTTCTCTTCATCAGTTACAAGAACTGGGAATGTTCAGCCTGGAGAAGAGAAGCCTCAGGGGGAACATGAGAGCTGTCTTTGAGTGTTTGAAGGGCTGTCATAGGGAGAGATTAGACTTGTTCTATCTGGCCCCAGAGGGTAAATGAGGAGCACTGGGTGGAAGTTGCAAAAAGGTAAATTTAGTCTTGATGTCAGGGAGAAAATGCATACCAATTTGAGCTGCATGGGCTTCCACTAGAGATGGTAAGTTCTTCCTCTTGGGGAGTCTTCAAGCAGAGGCTTGTTAGAGTGAAGATTCCATTCTGCATGAGTTAAACTAAATAGATGCTGAGATCCCTTCCAACTCTCGAGTTATGTCATTTCTTCTCAAGTAAGCATTTTATTCCCAGGAGGCAAAAGAAATTAGAGGCAGTGTAATTTTAGTGGGAAGAGTGCTGGGACTTATGTGAAATAGGCTCAAATTCCTTTTTGTTATTTGTTTGTTGTATCATCTGAGGCCAATCATTCTATCTCTTAGAGTCCCAAGATAGGACTGAAATCCCTAAGGTTCCTGTCATCTCTGACATTCTGTGATGAGCAGAGACAAATTTCTGATTTTCCTATGTAGTAGATTTGTGTTTTGCAACTTGCTCGTTTCCTTCTTGGATTAAATGTTTCATAATGCTTTGGAGCAGAGGGTACTGAATTCTGAAAGTGATGTAAAGGGATTCATTGAAATGGGGATGGGGATTGGGCATAAGGACTTTAAAGGTGTTAGTCAGAGAGGGATGATTCACAGAATCTTTTCCCTGATCAAAGGAAGGAAAGTGACTAGTCTCTTCCATACTTTGGGACCAAGAAGGCATGAACTGGACCCTGGTCCATGAAGCAATGGTCACAATGGAATGAGTCAATGTCTGTTCTGTGGAACTGATGAATGAGCATTAAGAACCTGCTAGCATTGGTGGATGCGATTCCATCTGAGGGGAGAAATCTATCTATTATCTAATATTGATAGACACAATTCCTACTGTGCCTCATGTAAGTCAGGAGGTTTGCTTTAAGCACCCTTGCAACAGGGATTTTGATTGACCTAGTATGCTGGAAGGAATGAAAGAGAAGTGATTAGTTGGTTGGGGGCACTACTAAATCATCCACATAAAGCCCTAGGGACCAGGTAGTCCTGTGAAGCAGTGTTGGACTGATTGACATTCACTCTTGTCCATGGTCCTGATTGCTTATCACAGATATACTTTCACCTGCTTGTTATTTAAACGTCTTCCTAGTCTCTTTTGTTCTCATGGGGACACTATATAGAGAGAAAGAGTTCAATAGTTTTCATATTTCACATATGCTCCCTCAGGGGTCTTCCAGGGAGTAGAGGCTTCATCTCTGTCATGATATGATATGTCAGAAATTTGGCAATTTCTTTCTCAGGAGAGAAAGCTTGTCTGTTAACTCAGCTACTGAAGGTTGATCTAACACTCCTAGGGACAGGATAATTTGCTTCTCCACTACTCACAGAGAAAGGCAAAACTAAATGCCGTTCATCCTTTTCATGGCAATGTTGGAAATCAAACCAAATGTTTGTTGCTCAATTGTGGGAAACCCAAAAGGTCTTGCACAGAAGGTGGCCCTTGAACTAGCCCTCCCATTTGCACTTTACCCTCTAGATAACAGTCCCTGATCTTAAAGAGCTCACAAGAAAGACAATGAGTCTCATTTTGGAAATGTTGAATTTGAGAGAACTTTGGAATAACTAAATGAGGCTTTCTATTAGATAGTTGAGGAGGTGGAACTGAAACTCATGAGAGAGATGAGGACTAGATAGGTAGATTTGGAAATCATCAACATAGAAAGAGTAATTAAACACATAAGAGCTGACAAGATCATGAAGATAGTGTGGAGAAAGAAGAGAAGGAATAGAGCCTGGTAGTTTGCTTTAGATTTTTCTGCTTTGAGTATAAACATCTCATGACTTATCAGGTATTTTGGGAAGACTTGCCTTTTGATGCCCTGAACTGCTTCATTATCAACAATCTCAAATGACACTTTTGTGCCTTGCCTAATGCACAACATTCAATACTCCATCTTTGAAAAAAAAAAAAAAGAATTGTTTTGAGAAGTAATGACGACATGTACTTTATCTCAGCAAAAGCATGGATGTGGGTAATTCAGGCTCTGGTGCCATGAGATGTTAGTCTTGTACTTCCAATAACAATCTCCTTTGTTTGAAAATGAGGAACTGCTCTTCACTGATGTCTTGGTGCTATTCCCTGAAAGCGTGCTCTGTTTATTGGCAGGTTTCTGCAGAGGCTAATCTCTGTTATATGAGCAGGATTCTAGTGTGATTGACTGAAGTCTCCATCCATCTCCGATATCAGGGAAAGAAACACACTGCAGATATTCCAATATTTTTCCTTTTAATAATATGCAAAATCCATCTTTTTTAACATTAAATTTTTTCTAGTAATATTATATGGATATAAAGGATATATAGCACCAAAATCTCCAAGTATCAAAACTATGGTTAACCTCAACAATAGAGAGATTGTCAGTAGTATAAATATAGTGTAGTACATTATCAATGATGACAAGTACAAAAAGTGGAATAAAAGATATTGCCCAGGAAATGTAAAGTGGGCTTAGGGGTGGGGGGGGGATGGCTCTGTAGTCAGAATAAGAGATAATAGATGGCCAATTCAATCTATTGCCATGATAGCCATTGAATGTTAAAATACTGTAAAAAATTAAAATAAAACAGCAGCAGCAACAACAAAAAGACTTAGAGGGTGGCCTCCAGCTCATTGGGTATATGCTTAATGGAGGATATAGGAGAAGGAATAGATAAGATTCTCAAAAGATGAAGTGTGGATAAGCTATGATCATATGACTGTTGGGGGAGTGTTCAAATGGAAAAGAAATATTGACATACATTGAAGTTAAGATTCACTATTGTATTTGTGTATGTGCATGTGTGTATGTGATTGTGTATGTGAGTGAATCCAAAAAAACTTCAATGTAAAAATAAAAAGCATCAACAAAACTTTTAAAATATAAGGATTTCTGTTTTTTAAATTAAATTAAATTTCCCCCTATTACATGTAGAAAGTTTCCAACATTTAAAAAAGAATTTGAGTCTTGAATTTTTCAACACCTGCCACCACTAAGATGGTAAGCAATTGATATAGATAAATATGAGGATTTCTGACTAATCATTCAGGTCTCTGGCTGCCCTTTTAGAAAATAAATATGCATTTTTATGATTGACACTGGTATATAGTGAGAAATGCTTGCCTCTGCCTAGTTTCTGCCATATTGTTTTCCAGTTTTCCCAACAGTTTTTGTCAAATAGTGAGTTATTCCCTCAATAGCTTGAATCTTTAGGTTTATCAAATACTAGGTCACTAATTTGTGTTTCACTCTAGAAAGATTGAAATTTGAACTATATAAGAAAGAGAGTGATGTCTAACAAAATGGGAATGAAGGCATATCCCCTTAGCTTTGTTGTTTCTATAAAATTAGCATAATAGGAAAAGCATTAATAATGCTTTAATAATGTTATTAATTAATTATTATTTATTAATAATAAATAATAATGCTATTAATTAATAATTAATTAATTAATTGATGTTTAATAATATTAATAATGAATAGATATCCAATAGCATCATTCCAAATCTTTATGCATAATACCAATCATATCTGATGGGACGGAATACAACTTTCAGCATAAATTCCATACATCTATGGAGAAAAAGAGACTATTAAGTCCAAGCGTCTTCAACCTCCTTCTACATCTGGTTGGCATAATGGACAGATCCTGTGTTGTTCTCATCACTACACTGATTTAGCCTGGAATACATCCCAAGTTCTAGGCAAATCTAGATCTTTAAGAGCATTTCAATTCTTGGATTGTCCATGAGACCATCTTTGTAGCCCCTTTGTCCTACTCTGAGCCAGAGATGATCTAGAACCAAGAAATATCCTGTCTTGAATTAACCACAACTCATATTCATACTTCTAGACCTCCAAAAATATCCCCCATCATAGGAATGATTGTGATATAAAAATAAAAGCACCAATAAGGCTTTATTTTTTTAAAAAGATCTTCCTTTGCCATTCCTTTAAATCATTATCCTATATTTTTTCTCCTTTTTTCAGCTAAGTGCCAGGAAAAAAATGTCTACATTCATTGTCTCTATTTTTCATTTCCTATTCACTCATCAATTCTGTGCAATCTGGCATCATTGGATTGAAAACTGCTCTAATAACTGCTAAATCCAACGACCTTTTCTTAGTCTTTAAGCTTCTTGACCTTATTGGGGCATTTTTTACTACTGATGTTCTCCTTCTGGATGATTTATCTGACCTGAGTTTTCCAGATAGTGGCCTCTCATGACTCTCCTGTTAACTGGATGATCTTCATACTTCTTTTCTGGATCATCCTCCATATCCCACTATTTATGTATAGATATACTATAAAGTTTTGTTCTCTCTCTCTCTCTCCAAGATCTTGTCAGCTCTCATGAGTTCAATTATTATTTTTATGTTAATGATTTCCAATTCTATCAATATTGTTCTCATTTTTCTCATGAATTTCAGGTCCACGCATCAATTACCGAGGATAGAGGGCCCCATTTGGCTATTCAATAGTTATCTCAAATTCAACATTTCCAAAACAAAACTCATTATTTTTCTGGTAAGCTCTTTACTGGGGCGGGGCTGTTATCTAGTGAATTAGTGCAAATGGGAGGGCTAGTTCAGGTACCACCTCCTATACAAAATCTTTTGGGCTTCCCACAATTGAGCAACAAAGATTTTTTAAGAGTTAGGTAAATTGAGGGAGCTAGGTGGATCAGTAGATAGAGAGCCAGATCTAAAGATGGTTCAACTTGACCTCAGACACTTACTAGATGTGTGACCTGGTCAAGTCACTTAACCCCAATTGCCCAGCCCTTACCACTCTTCTGCCTTAGAATTGATAGTTGATATTGATAAGGGTTTAAAAAAAAGTGTCAGGTAAATGTGTTAGTGTTGGGAACACAATGACAAAAGTGAAACAACTCAAAAATAGCTTCAAGATGGCAAATATGGGCAACTGGATGAATGGAGGTGACACAGACAATATAGTATAATCATACACGATATACATATACACACACAATATATATATATATATATATTGCTATACTCCCTGCATTTGATCAAATAGATTCCTTTCTCTTCCTAAGCTCCTGCTTTAAAATGCGAATCATGTGTGAGAATTAAGCTTATTAAGAATCAGTGCCTTAAGGTAAATTATTTTGATTAATCAAATTGTTTTCTTCCAGATACCTAGTTGACTTTGAGCCCCTGGAGGCATGGGTGTTGTGATTAAGAGGTAGGAGAAGAAATATTGGTGCCTAGAGGCATTTTTTGGTGGGGGAAGCCCCACTCAGTGAGACCTTTGGAATCTAGGGGGACAATATGGCAAATGCTCAGTACCTGGAAGGAAAAGAACGGGGTGGTGGCAACATAGGTACATGTTACAATTTGATCAGGGTTCCAGGGATGGCAACTGCCCCTTGTGCCACTGATAATATCAGTCAGGGACTGATGCCTCTCTGCTTCAAATCTCTCCCCACTCCAATCCATCCTCCACTCAGCTGCCAAAGTAATTTTTCTAAATTTCAAGTTTGACCATTTCACTCTCATGCTCTATGAACCCCAGTAGCTCCCTATTTTCCCTAAAGATCAAATAGAATATCCTCTGTTTGCCATTTAAAGTTCTTCCTACCCTTCTAGTCTTCTAACATTTATTCTTTTCTACTGGTCTGCCATCCAGCCACTCCAGCCTACTGGCTCTTGTCTCAGGATCTTGGCCTGGGCCATCCCTGATGTTTAGAATATTCTCCCTCCTCACCTCCATCTGGTGCCTTACCTAGACTCCTTCCAGACTAAGTTTAAAGCCTGCCTTCTGCGGGAAGTTCCTCTAGCTGCTCCTATCTCCATTTTGATCATGCAGGTACCTCATTATTTACATGTTGTATTTGCCACTAGAAAAGAAGCTTCTTGAGGGCAAGCAGGATCCGTGTTTTTTGTCTTTCTTTTTTATTCCCACCACGAAACCCAGTACCTGGCACATAGGAAGTACTTAATAAATATTTATTGACTCACTGGCTAACATTCTGTGATTCTGGTTCTGGTCCAAGTTTGGGGATTGTATTTAGGTAGGTTTCAAGGTAGGCACGAGTCTCCCTTTCTAGCCAGCGCTCCTAGGGTCGTCATGGGCAGGGCTTGGGAAAGGGACATGTATTTCAGCTCTGGGCTCCGTTTTAGTTTTTGGCTAGGGCGAGGGGGAAGTTAGCAGGAAGCCCATCCCAGTTTTCTTCTGGCAGGCAGCGGATGCTACTGAAGCACCTCCTATGGGGACAGTGTCCTAAAGCATTCTTGGGAGCTACTTAGGAAACTATTAACCAGTGGCTTCAAAGGCCATTGGCTAAGGACGGAGGAATTTTCTTCAGGAAGCAGGCCTGCTTCAAGCTGAGAGACAGGAGATAGGGCTGGCTGTGAAGTTTGTTAAAAGTCTTCCTTTGATGGCCATTTCCCTTCCTGTGGGTGCACCCTTATGAAGACCAGTTGCCATTACTTTCCATCTCACCTCTGCAGCAATTCCCAATCTTCCATCCTCCCAGACTGCCCCAGAGGACAGCTGAGAGGCCCAGTTAATTAAAGACCAAGCTCACTCAGGTAATAAGTAGCAGAGCGAGGATTTAAACCCCAAACCCCAAGACTATGGCTCTTCCCACTTCAAATGCTACCCCTCAGAGGAAGGGTTTTATCCTCGTTGTTTCAACATTTTATTACATATATTTTAATTAACATAGATAATGTGGTTTTTAAAAACATTACCGTTATTTCCAAATACATTTCTATCCTCTCCCCTATCCAGAGAACTATCCCACAAAGATTGAAAAAGAAATAGATAAGATGGGGCACAATGGATAGAGTGCCAGGTCTGGAGTCAGAGGAGCCTGGGTTAAAATCCTAGCTGTGAGACCCTGGGAAATTGCCTTATCCTCCATTTGTCCAGCCCTTGCCTTTCTTAGAGATATCACTAAGACATAAAATAAGGGCTGAAAAAATAGAGAAGTTCAGCAAAAGAAATCAACACATAAAGCGTCAGCCAGACCTGTGGGATGTTTCCCATGTCCCACAGACCCCTCTCCCCTCTGCAAAGGAGGGAGAAAAGTGCCTTTCTCACCTCTTCTTCAGACCCAGCGTGGCCATCCTAACAACACACCATTCAATCTCAGAATTCCTTCTAAAAGATGCAGCCATCATTGACTTTGTAACTCAGAATTATGGGCATCCAGACTTTTGGTATATTCAGTGCTTCTTGAACCTCAGGCAGTTTACATCACAACCTGATGCACAAGACTTTCCAAACTAACAATATGGGGGAAACAAAGGCACAAAGATAACCAGACTATTCGGCTGTGCTGATCAGCTCGGAGAACTCAGATTTGGATCTTTTATTTTCCCTTTCCAAAGCAATTAACTCTACAGTAATAGCCCAAGAGCAAGTTTAAGAGCAGGGACCCAAGGGCCACAATCTCCCCATTTTTATATGCCAATGCCCTCCTTAAGACTATTGACAACTTGGGGCAGGTGGGTAGCCCAGTGGATTGAGAGCCAGACGTAGAGATGGGAGGTCCTAGGTTCAAATCTGGCCTCAGACACTTCCCAGCTGTGTGACCCTAGGCAAGTCACTTGACCCCCATTGCCTACCCTTACCACTCTTCTGCCTTGGAGACAGAAGGTAAGGGTTTTAAAAAAAAAGACTAATGACAACTTCTACTGCCTTTCTGCTTTTACAATTCAGTTGACTTGCTGCCTGATTGTGCTAGCAGTGGAGATCAAGGTCAGTAGGAGTAATAACCCAAAGCTAGAGGAGCCAGGATATCAGAACAGTGTGAAAAAAAGAGATCTCTCCTTGGAGTTGCAAGAATCCTGGGTCTGTCCCTTAGACCAGTTGTATAATTCTAGTTAAGTCCCTTAATTTAGCTTTCTCTTCTGTATGCCAATGGGGTTGGACTAGGTAGCTTCCAGTGTCATATCTATGACCCTTTAGGTATGGAAGAACCAGACAGGCATCTAATGACTGAATTAAGAACATAAGGTGGCAAGGGTTGGTCCACAGCTAAATCTGACAGTTGAACAAGCATTAATGAAGTGCCTACTTTAGGGAGCAGGTAGGGGCGCAGAGGATGGAGCAACTGGCTTAAAATCAGGAAGACTCATCTTTCTGAGTCTTCAGGCATTTACTAGCTATATGACCTAGGGCAAGCCTCTTAATCCTGTTTGCCTCAATTTTCTCTTTTGTAAAATGAGCCAGAGAAGGAAATGGTGAACCACTCCAGTATCTTTGCCAAGAAAAGTCCATATGGGGTCAGATGTGACTGAGATGACTGAAGAATAACAATCATATTCTAGGCATACCACAAAAACAAAAAATGATCTCTGCCCTCAAAGAGCTTTGTTCTAATCAAGAAGTTGCCACGTCATGGCTGTGGGCCATCAATTGTCTAGATCACTGGTGTATCTGTAATATATTTATCTTTAGGAAAGGTAGAGATTTCCTTTTTTTTGGTATTACAAATATGTATAGTCATGCAAAGCAAATTTCTGCATTAGTCATGCTACAAAAAAAGGGAAGAAAAATAACCCCAAAAATTTCCTTTAGTCTTCACTCTGAGTCTGTCAATTCTCTATTGGGAAGCAGACAGCTTGTTTCATCAATAAATCCCTTGGAACTGTGATAGGTCATTGTGTTGATCAGAGTAAAAGCAGAGATTTTCAAACAGGGCTTTGCCTTGCCACAAGGGGTATCAAAAACGATGTCCTTCTGGATGAAGAGGTTGTTCTATTTCTGGGAACAGAAGAAAAGGGAAGTAGGGATTTTCTAAAATAAAGAGTTACAGGGCAGCTAGGTGGCTCAGGGGATAGAAAGCCAGGCTAGGAGACAAGAGATCATGGGTTCAAATCTGGCTTCAGATATTGTTATGTGACCCTGAGCAAGCCATTTAATGTTGTTTGCTTACCTCTTGCCCTTCTGTCTTAGAGTTCTTACTAAGACAGAAAGAAAGTATTTAAAAAAAAAAAATTACACTTGGGCTCCACCTCTGGCACTTTTGTGGTCATGGGCAGGTCACTAAAACTCTCTAAGCCTTAGTCTTTTCCTCTGTTCATATTCAAGGCAGATAACATACTAAAGCCCCTGGTAAACTTTAATGTGCTGAGAAACACCAACTATAATTGTTATTTTTTTGTTCTCTTTCCTGTGTTCATCTTGACCTTTGCATAGTGCCTAGCACATAGTAGACACTTAATAAATGTTTATTAATTATTGATTGATTTAGATCTAAAAAACCAATTTGTACTTCCACACAAATAATTGATGTTAGCTTAGCATGTGTATCCCTTCTGGGGCATATTTGTACTTTAACAATGCTTCAGCCCAATGTGCAGAAGTGCTGATAGACTTCTAGGAATAAGCAGGAAGCTGGATCAGTTTTATATTGCATACAACCACCTAATCATAAGGTCAAACAGATGGAAATTGCTATATTTCTTACATGGAGAATAACTAATGGATCCCATTTGTTATTCAACATATTTAAAAATAAACGGGTCACTAGAGGGAGCATGGTATAGTAATCAGAACTACCCTATCCATCAAGAAGATCTGAGTTCAAGATCTAACTCTTAGTGACTGTGTGATCCATGGCAAATCACTTATCTTCTCAATGTGCTAGACAACTCTTAAAGACTAAAAAACGGACCAGCTACATTGGTAGAAGGAATTTTACACTCTGTTGGTCTAGCCAAATGGCCTTTTGGCTGTTCCTTTTATATGATGCTCCATTTCCAGTCTCTCCCCCATTGCACCGACCATCACCTCTGCCTGGAATGCCCTGGTCCACTCACTTCTACCTTTTGGTTTCCTTGGCTTCCTTCCAGTTTAACGCTGACCATCTGCAGGAGGTCATTCTTTGACTTCTTGGCTACTCGTATCTTCTCTCAGACTACCTTCTTCTATTCTCTCTTTTTTTAATTTTTTATTTTTTAAAGGCAATAGGGGTTAAGTGACTTGCCCAGGGTCACACAGCTGGGAAGTATCTGAGGTCAGATTTGAACCTAGGACCTCCCGTCTCTAGGCCTGGCTCTCAATCCACTGAGTTACCCAGTATTCTCTCTTGATCTTGTATGGACCTAGTTATTTATAGATTATCTTTTTGTTAGTATATGAGCTTCTTGAAGCAGGGAACATTTTTCTTTTTCTTTGTATCCCCAATGGTTAGAACAGTGCCTGGCATATTGGGAGGGCTGAAATCCTAGCTATTGAATCATTTAACCAGAACAGAAATAAATAAGGAGACCATCTTATGCCCACATGAGTAAGCATCCCCTTGTTTCTTCTTTCACCCAGAGAATTGGGAAAACAAGCTTCTCTGGTGTGGGGCACAGTTTGAGTCTTCACCACGCTCAATCTTGCTGCCACTTAAAAACTCACACCTGTTGGTCTCTCCCCATTTGTTTTTGTTCTTTTTCCCAATTATCAGTCTGGCTGCAGTTATCTTAGCGCTCTCTTGGCCCCTGTGGTCTTGAAACTTGGGAGTGGCTACCATGCTTCATCCTTGTCTTCTTGACATAGCCACAGGCACAGTCTCATAGGAACTGAAGTCCTGGGAACATGGCCCCAGGGATGGATGGATGGAAGGGGGATGATCCAACTGTGACCCAGGCATTCTGGGAAATGGAGTCCTTTCTATTCAAGTCTACAACCCCCTAAGGGAAAGCAGCACTGATACTGAAGGGTCCTTCCCCACTGCTTTTGGCAGCATCCGGATGATTTTGGTGGGTGAGGGAAGATGAAAGGAGGCATCAATGGTGAGATTTATAAAGGACCTTCCTGGGTTTTTCCCAACGACCACTCTGGGAGTTGCAAGATATACTTGTTTGGATTTGGTATGCCACTGTTGATACAAATAGTCAAATCATTGTCCTTTCTAATATCGAATCAAGTGCATCACAGTCCTCCATCCTGACAGTAAAAACAGTGTCAACAAAAGTGATTTATTTTGGAACAGAATGAAATGATTGTTGCAATCACTGACAGTTATAGTATCAGACAGTATCAGAGGGGGTTGAGTAGGGACATAAGAAGACAATATATATGTTATATTAAGTATCTTAGAGTAGAAAGAATCCTTGATCAGGAGTTAGAAGACTTGGATTCAAATCTCCACTCTGTCTCTTCCTAGCTCTGTGAGTTTGGGTAAATCACTTCATCTCTGTAAAATGAGGGGATTGGAAGAGATGGCCTCTCAATCCTCTTCTGACTGTACATACTAAGAATTATCCTTTGAGGTACAAACAGCTAATGATGACTCACATTCTTCAGATCCACAGATGCCTTTGATTTTCTCCACTTGAGTAATGTGGAATAATGGACATTATTAGAAGTGCTTTAATGAGGGAGAAATCACCAGACAGAGTGGCAGCCACAGATAGGAGCTTCCTTATGCTCCATTTAATTGGAGCTGAAGCTGGAAAGTATCTCAATTAGAATCAGCAAATATTGATTATGTACCTACTATGTATGCAAGGAGCCAGGTGGGTCAGTGGATAAAGCCCTGGACCCGGAATCAAGGAGAGCTGGCGTTCAATCCAGCAGAAGCTCGCTCACTAAGTGACTCTGGGCAATTCGCCAAACTTCTCTCTGCCTTGCTTTCCTCAGCTGCCAGATGGAGAATATGGGATATGGGGTTCTTTTATAAGGCCAATGTGTGACCTATGTCTGCAGGGCACACATTGACCAAAGAGAAGATCTAGTCTGGTAATTAGGCTCTTGTGCTTTCCTTGGTGTACAGAGGAAGTGATGTAGTAGAAAATTAGTCTCTTGGATTTATCGAAGCAAGAAGAGGATGAGATGGGGATGGGGGAGATGGAGTATCCTTAGGGTTCTAGATCTAAAATTAGAGAGGACCTTATAGGCCAGTAAATCTGATCCCTTATTTTATAGAAGAAATTGAGGTCCAGGGAAGTTAGGGGACCTGGCCAGGTAGTGTCAAAAGCAAGATAATACATAGGAAGCAAGTTATAAACAAATTTGACTCCATCAGGGGTTGTGTGAAAGGAAACAATGTAAAATCAGACTGGGAAGGTCAACAGGTACATGATAATTATCAGAGTTTTTTGTTTTTTTTTTAATTTGGCCGATTATAAATGCCTCTGATGAAAGATTCTTCCTTAAAAAAAACAAACAAACAAAAAACAAACAAAAATCCTTTCTGTCTCAGATTTGATATTGTGTAATAGTTCCAAGGCAGAAGAATGATAAGCACTAGGCAATGGGAGTTAAGTGACTTTCCCAGGGTCACCCAACTAGGAAGCATCTAAAAACAGATTTGAAACCAGGATCCCACATCTCTAAACCTGGTTCTCAAACTACTGAGTCACCTAGATGCCCCTGATTCATCCTTTTCAAGCTCTGGTACCACCAAACAAATCTATTCTTTCCTGACCCTCTGTATTCTTCTTCCAAATAAATGCTCCCCATTAAAGAGATATTCTACATGTTTCTATTATTATATGACTGCCATATTCAGAATTAGTCTAGGCCAGTCATTCATTTATTTTGCAAGCACTTAAAAAAAACCCTTACTTTCTGTCTTAATAACAACTCTTAGAAGAATAAAAGCTAGGCAGATGGGGTTAAGTGACTTGCTCCAAGTCATATAGCTTGGAAATGGCTGAGGCCAGATCGGTAAACATTTTTTAAAAACATACTTTGCACAAGAGGCTGTGTTGGCTTTGACAGAGTTACAAAGCTTAAATAACAGAGATTCCCTGCCCTATTGGGGTTTACTGTCTAGTGGAAGAATAAGACACTAATAAAGGTAATTATGTCATGCCACATGATGAGTGGATTCATTTAAAGAAATCTAGATGAGACCTTTTAAATGGATTTTCCTTATTGCTTTCATGAGCTTGACAACATCAATAAACATGAAGATTCTCCTTTACAAAAAGTAGGGGATGACATATGAACCCACAAGCCTCTACTATGTGAACCCAAGGACTTCCTCTCTCCAGATCTGGCTCTCTATCCACTGAGTCACCTCAATATCCCAAAAATATTTTTCAAATTTAACATGGTAGTTCCCATTCTCAAGTCAAGTCATCAAGCTTTTATTAAACATTTAGAATGTGCCAGGTTCTCTGTCAGACTCTAGGAGTACCAAGAAAGGCTAAAAAATAATCTTTGTTCTCAAGAAGTTCTCAGTCTAATGGAGGAGCAAGCATGGAAGTCACTTGTGTCTTCCTATGTGTCTTGATTGTACATACAAGATAGTGGGCAGCTGAGGATTGAGAGCCAGGTCTAGAAATGAGAGCCAGGTCTGACCTCAGACATTTCCTAGCTATGCGACCCTGGGCAAGTCCCCTGACCCCAGCTGGCTAGCCCTTACCACTCTTCTGCCTTGGAACCAATACATAATATTGATTTTAAGATGGAAGGTAAGGTTTTTTTTTTTTTTTAAGATACCTACAAGACAAATTTGAGATGGTGTTGGAAGGAAGGGAATAAGATTAAGGATAACTGGAAAAAGCTTCTTGTAGCAGGTAGAATTTGAAGTGAAACTTGAAGGAAGCCAGAGAAGCCAGGAGGCAGAGAAAAGAAGGGAGAGAGTTCCAGAAATGGGGGATAGCCCATAAAAATATGTGGAGTCTGCAGACGGAGTATTATGTGTGAGGAACCACAAGGAGGGAATAGCTTGGTTCTGTAATGCCTTTCTTAAGGAGGAAAGGTCAAACCTTACCTTCCTGTGGCTCCAAGATTTTAAACACGGAATGGAGAGTGTACATCTGAAATACTATCTCCTAAGTCAACAGACAATAAATGAGGCTGAGAGACAGAGAGAAGGAAGAAAAGCACAATCACAGATATTATGGACATTGAATGATGGTACCATGACCCACCTCTTTTAGAACTCTTTTCAGTAGCTTAATTAATGGAAATTTTGGACTGTACCAAGATTGAGCTGGTAAATATTTAATAATGGTGTTGGGAAAGGGGGAAAGTTGTAGAACCTACACACGCTCAAGTTTAATCTACATTTTTAACTTTTCCCCATCACTTTCTTAATTCTATAAATCAATGACATCATAAATCAAGCCCTCATTTGTAGTGTTTGGCAATTTCAGAGGTGTAGATGCCCATACTGGAAATGGAATAATTGGCTTTTGTCAGCTGGTTCAAGCTGGCTCCAGTTCATCCCTGGTTGTATTCCAAGGAACAATCAGAGCATATAGGTAGCTATTCCTGCATTGCGTAGGAATCTTATTAACCCAAGGACCGATATGATAGAATCATCTTTATTTTTTGAAAGAGCATTCTAGTTCACAATTTAAAAAACATCATTTTGCATTGGAAAATGAAATTGATGTTATTTCAGAATTATTCCAAGGGTAACTTGCATACAAATACACCTCTGATTTTGGGTTCCCTGTATCCTCATTTAAGTATTCCTCTCTGAGGTTGGTGCAATGATATGGATTAATGCTGATGTTTCAAGCTGTGGCTGTCATTGCTAGGACAAATGCCAATAGTTCATCTACTAATGAGGCCTTACCTGAACCTGAAGCTTGTGACCTATCCAATAATTGTCTCTGTATTTAGCATTACTGCACTTAATACAGATGCTTGTTTGGATATTGTAGATTCTTCATTGCCTCATAGGTGTGGCATCACATTGACTAGAACGTTAAAGCAATGTTTCTCTAAAAGGTACATTGTTTTAGGGTTGGTGAGGTCACACCACAGATATGCCAAATATATGTGGCCCATTTCATCCCATCTTATAGGGATGATTTTTAAAAATCTTATTTATTTATATCTAACATTCTCAAAAAAATTTTTGTCTTCCCAATCCTCTCCTCCTTCTAGCTTTTCATCTATCTATTGAGACAACAATCAATATGATATGAATTATGCATATGAAATCAAGCAAAACAGTTCCATATTAGCCATGTTGCAAAGAGGGACCCCCCTCAAAAAAACCAAGAAATATAAATAAAGTAAAAAAGCATCCTTCAGTCTGTACTCAAGAGTTCCTCAGTTCTTTCTCTGGAAGTGGGTAGAATTTTTCCTCACGGGTCTTTTGGAATTTTTTATGGATCATTATGTTGATTAGAGTAGTTAAATCATTCACAGTTGATCATCTTACTTTATTGTTGTTACTATGTACAATGTTCTCCTGCTTCTGCTCACTTCACTCTGTATCAGTTCATATAAGTCTTACTGGGTTTTTCTGAAATTATCCTGAAAAAGCTGGTCATTTCTAATAGCACAGAATTATTCTATCACATTGACAAACCATAACTTGTTCAGCCATTCCCCAATTGATGAGCATCTCCCCAATTTCTAATTCTTTGCCACCACAAAAAGAACTGCTATGAATATTTTTGTATATATTGGTCTTTTTCCTTTTCCCTTGATCTCTTTAAGGTGAAGACATAGTTTCAAGGTCACAAAATGATCTTTTTTTAAAATTGAACTAAGGATTTACATGTTCAAATTCATGCATAATAAGCTAACTTTAAATAATGAAGATTAGAGGATTAGACTTGGAGTCAGGAGGACCCAGGTTCAAAGCTTGACTCTGAGACATAGTAGCTCTGTGATAATGGACATATCACTTAATCTCTCTATGGCTAAAATGATAAAAGGTTAAAACAATAAATGTTGGAGGGTATATGGAAAAATGGGGATACTGAGTACACTGTTGGTGGAACTGTGAACTGGTCCAATCATTTTGGAGAATAATCTGGAATTATGGTCAAAGCGTTATAAAACTGTGTATACCTTTTGACCCAGAAATATCACTATTAGGTTTATTTCCTAAAGTGACCAGGGAAAAAGGGGAAAAAAACCCTTATATGTTCTAACATATTTGTAGCAATGCTCTTTGTGGTGGTAAAGAACTGGAAATAGAAGGGATGTCCATCAATTGGGGAATGACTGAACAAGTTATGGCATATGATTGTGATGGAATGCTACTGCAGTGTAAGAAATGACAAGCAGGCCAATTTTTAAAAATCCATGGAAAGACTTACATGAAATTCTGCTGAGTGAAATAAGCCGAGCCAAGAGAACATTATATACAGTAACAGAAATATTGTTTGAAGAATGATGTGTATGTTCATCTCCAGAGGGAAAAAAACCAATAAATACAAGACATGGCTTTACATATACACATATATTTTTGTCAAATGATTCCTTCCCTATTGTGGGGAGAGTAGGGAAAGAGGGAGGTACTTGGAATTTTAATGGAATAAGCAAACAAATAAAAAAAATTTTTAATGCTCCAAGCAATTCACAAAGACTATGAAGTTACTGATGAATTGTTGTTCGGCATCAGTGGTAGGATTTTCCATACCTGGAGTTCTCCACACCAGAGAAGACATATTTTTTTCCCTTGGCACACCCCAGTCACATGACTGGGACAGAGAAAGCACTGTCTGGTATATGGCTCCATTACCACTGTCCTACTAAAATAGAATAGAAGAGATGTAGAACTCTTTCTCATATTTCAACTGGCTGAAAAATCAATGGGAAACTCAATTTCAGAAAGGAAAGAAAACTTCAGTGCTGGTCTTCTATCTCTGGTTAGTTTGCTTTCTTCTGATGTTCTAGCTCTATGGTACTTAAAAAAAAACCTTACTTTTCATCTTAGAATCAATACTAGATTCCAAGGCACTAGAGCGGTAAGGACTAGGCAATTAATTGGGATGTGACTTGCCCAGTGTCACACAGGAAGAAAATATCTGAGATCAGTTTTGAACCCAGGATTCCCATCTGTAGGCCTGACTTTCTATCCACTGAGCCACCTAACTGTGCCAGAATATAGCCTTCTTCTTAGGAGGGACCATTTTACTTCTTTTCTTTTTTTTTTTTTTTTTTTATTCCCAGTGTTTAACCCAGTGCCTGGTATATAATCTCTCTCTCTCTCTCTCTCTCTCTCTCTCTCTCTCTCTCTCTCTCTCTCT